>NC_067163.1:26248116-26410616 GCF_903995435.1 Acomys russatus | reverse complement strand
ATAAAGAAAGGCTTGCCTTGGCGTTGTCTGCAGCCTTGCTTCTTTCTACATGTTATTTATGTCAAAGAGCTCAAGTTAATGCAAAAAAGCGTACGATGCAAAAAAGTCACACACAGAACGCAAGTATCAGTATATGGCTCCCACCTTCCTATTTTGACTTTCCTTCCAATAGACGACGGTATTTTCATCCTCGTCTTTGGAAACTTTCAAGCAGCAGAGTTATCTTAGTTCCCGCCTCCTGCTGGGCAGAAAAATCATTTCCCAAGTCACGGCTTTTAAAGGGAAAGCTACACGTGCGCCCCTAAACAAGAATTCGTCTTCACCGTTAAGCCTCTGAGCTTGTCCCCTCCTTGGGCTCTGAGAGCCTATTTATCTGCCCTGCCATCCGAAGCATGTCCTGCAAGGCAGCCTGGTCTGCTTTGGTCACGTCTCAAGTTTGCAAGGTAAACAGGTTCCCCCATGGTTACCGGGATGGCCCAGGAAGACCAGGAACTCACCCAGGCGTGCAGACCCCCGGTGCGCGGACAACACACCACGACCCCAGACCTTGGGGGTGCAGAGGAGCCACAACTAGGGCAGCGGAGAAGCGGGTCGCCGTGAATGTCAGCACCGGGTCCCGGGCGGTCTCTAACGGGGAACGCAGCGGGAGGCTCTGGCGAGCTCTGGCTGGTAGCTTTTCAGCAGCGCAGCCGGGGCTGTCCGGGATGCAACTTCCACACTTCGGCCTAGGAGCGGGAGAATGAAAGGAAAGCGGTGTGGGGGGCGACGGCGACGAGGTGAGCGGGAGCGCGCGCCGGACGGGAGTGCGCGCCCGGGCTGGAGAAGTTGGACTGCGGCCGAGAGGCCGTGCGCGCCCAGGCTTGCTTGTGTACCTCTTGCAGATCTGCACGGTGGAGCACCAGAGTGACAGCAATTACGACTTCCCGCAGCCCCCGCCCAGAGCGGTCCTTGCCGCCCGGACCCGCCCTCACCTCTCCCTAGGCTGACAGCGAGTCCGCGGCGCCTAGGAGTTGGCTCCCGGCAGCGCGGGCGCGCAGCTGAGCCCAGGCAGTGTGGCAGAGCTGTTCTGTCCCTTGCGGTCGCCGCGCCCGGACGTGCCACAGGAGAGAGCTGCGGTCGGGATGACCTTGCTGACCCCGGCCTCGTTCTTCTCCAGTCTCCCGCTGCGAGGCGGGTCCTAAGCCTGAGAGACCCTGAACCGGTACACCTGGTGGGCCCTGCGCACAGCTCAGTACCTGTGGTGACACCCACGTGACCTCAAGCCTGTCTCTTCCCTTTAGAGCCTTACCAAAACATACTGTAAAGGGAATAATATCCCCTACTGGGTATCTGGGCACGTGGGCTGACTCAGGATCAAAGGGATCAAGTCCAGGCTGTCACTACAATTTTTTTTCCTGAGTCTCTCATTAAAAAGGCACGCTTGCTTAATCTTTTTTATGTTTTGCCAAAATGAGCGATTTAAAAGCCGCATGTGTCACAGTACAGGGTGGAATTTAGAAGCATTTGCCTAAAATGGACGTAGATCATTGTTTCTGCAATGATAGTGTTAATTGCTTTCAGTGTCAAAGCTAATAACCTTCAACCCCTATTAGTAAACAACACAGTTACCAGCAGGGGTCTAGGTACTTAAGAAATAAACAAACAAAACATGTTCCCGGATTCGAAGCCCAGCAAACTCAGTAATGCTCTGCCGGCCTTTGGATAAGAATCCGATGTTGCTGAGTTGGGGTCCTTATGGATGTTTGTGGGAAAGACAATGTGCATTTATAATGCCACTAGGAGGGCTGCTAGAGATCATTTAATTTAGTTCTGGAAGAGTGTTCTAGTACTCAGTCAACTGGGGTGGTGCAGGGAGAACCTCTGTTTGGACTTCTGTTGCAATGTCACAACAACAGCGCCACCTTGTCCATTACAAAGGGGTGAGAAGACTCACTAGCCAGTTTCCTGCCTTCTTGAATTTCATGGAAAGACACTCACCACTTGGTTTTCTTTCCATTTGAGTAATTACAGCTAAGGTGAACAGAATTCATCTTAGGTACTGACAAAGAGCATTTCAGTAGCAGATTGCTTGGTACGCGGCAGGGGCCTAATAAACATCACACCATGAAAGAGAGGATGAGATATGTGGGAAAGCTCCCTGGTTTAAATTTTATAAGATACATAAGGGAAATAATTATTGGTGAAGTGGTCAGAGGTGGCATCCAGGTACCATTTTGATATAAAGAGTTGAAGAGTTCTGAGGTAACAGTTGCAGACGGTCTTGTCCTAGTGCAAGGAACAGGCCACTACAACATGGGGAAAGAAGCTCTGGAACTCTGTAGAATGACCAAATACAATACAATACAATACAATACACACATTTACATAAAATACAGTGCATTTTATGGGTGTACACAGACTGGCTAAAGTAAATCTGTACAAGTTGTGCAACCGATGGAAACTGCATCGTAACATAATAAGCAACACTTGTGGCTAACTTGATGCAAGTGGACTCTAGCTGGACACTCCTGACATATTATGTGGGTTTGAGTTATCAAACCCTTGTCTGGAAGCAGGATGAAAAGTAAAACATTGTAGTTGAGGCTATGATACAAGGCGTTTATTTCCTGACCGTGAGCAATTTGGGTGATGACTATGGAAAGGGAAAGAATATTTGTACACTGGGGAAACATACATAGCTGGGCTTTAAAAACAACAACAACAACAGAAATAAAAGGTACAGAATGGGGCTATCTAAACACTGGCAGTTGTTGGTGCTGGGTGGGGATTTGGAGGTGCATTAGTACCTCATTATTTATGATGTTTGATACTTTTCATGAAAAAAAAAAACTAATCCTTGCTCTTGGGTAGTCATAACCAGTCCTATGGGATTTTAAGCTTCAGTTATTAGGATGGAGAATTGGTATATAATAAAAGAAATGAGGATAGTTCAGAGAGTAAAGGAGCTTGCTGCCACGAGGGACCATCTGAGGTCAATACCCAGGACTCACGTGGCATAAGGAGATGAACTAACTTCTGAAAGTCATCTCTGCCCTCCATGTGCTGAGGCACACACACACATGCCCCCGCCCAAACCTAATAAATAAAATGTTAAAAAAGAAATGAACAAAGGAAATACTATGAAGATGTCCACGATGCTATACACGACATCATTATTATTATCAAGTAGAATTTCAGTAGAAACTATGGATCATCTCTTACAATGAATGATATGTGTTGACAGTGTAGAATGCTGAAAAGTGTTTGCCTGTTTTTTCTGGTCTTACAGGGTTTTTTTTTTTTTTTTTTTTTTTCACTTTATAATATCTAATTAGCTTGGTTCCTTTATCATTACCTTTTATGACTACACTATGTGTTATTACTCATATTATTGTGATGGTGATGCAAATGTTACTTAATTGTATCCCTCCTCTACTTAATTCCTCATGTCTGGCACATAATCAGAAGGGGCAGATTGTGCCTTTGAACACCTGTCTTGTGTATGAGCATGCCTTACTATCTGTTTTCCTTGCTTCCCCATTCTGCGAAGGGCACCCACAGTGCTAACTTACATGCAGCCTGATATTGCTCATCACATGCTTAGCTCAGTCACACACATTGGTCTCTGGCCCAACACCAACAGTGAACTGTCCTAGACAGCTTAGCATTTTGTTTTCCTATTGCTGGGACAACATACCCAACAGGCAGCAGGCAAAAGCAACTCTGTGGGAAAAGGTTCCAATTCATCACTGCAAAGAAGTCATGGTGCATGGATTTGAAACAGCTAGTCAATCTACAGCCATGGTCAAGAATAGGAAGCAATGAACTAGGTAATGCACACTAGTGTTCAGCTGGCTCTCTGATTTCCACTCAACCCAGGACCAGCCCAGGAAATTGTACAGTTCCATTTAGGGTGGGGATCCCTAATCCCTCACAGGCATGCCCACAGGCCAACCCAATCCAGAGTCTTTCTTCAGACTCCCCTTCCAGGTGATTCTACATTGCATCAAGGTGACCGTCAGAAGGAGATAGCGACACTGTAAATGATTCCTGTCTTTTCCATGGCTGTTCTAGAAGGGGCCTCTGGGTTAGAACCCAGGCTGTGAGTATTCCTGGGCTGCATTGTTAATTGCTTTGCTCTTTGCCTCATGAGGAGCAAAAAACCCTCATGAAACTGAGTTTTACAGTAGGGAGCAGCAGATGCCTTGGAGACAGAGGAGCTTACCCCACTGCATTTTCTTGAGAAGCTGTTTCCTCACAGATTAATGTTTACAGTTGCAGAGGCAATAGTCAGTTTTTCCTTCCTCTTTCCAGTCTTTCATAAACTAGTAAATCAACAGAGACAAGTTGATTCTTTCCTGACTTGAACTGATGCAACTGGACAGCCCCTGATCGCCCCCAATGGGCTCATGACAGGCAGGGGATCTCTGGTTGTCTTTCTCATGGCTTTCCTTGTGTGGGTTTCTTCCTTCTTTCTAATAAAAAAAAAAAAAAAGCACAAGCCATCCCTTCTGAATGTTGTCTTTGGCAATTGTTTATAAATCAAGCTTCCTTATTTTTATTTTATGTGCATTGGTGTTTTGCCTGCACATATGTCGGTGTCTTGGTGTCTGTGTCAGGGTATCAGATACTCTGGAACTGGACTTAAAATTGTGACCTGCCATGTGGGTGCTGGGAACTGAACCTGGGTCCTTTCAAAGAGTAGCCAGTGCTCTTAACTGCTGAGCCATCTCTCCAGCCCCCTCAAGTCATGTTTTCAGTGGATCTTTTTAACACAATTATTTCTTTCATTTTTGGGTTGTGTTTTGGGTGTTGTGCCTTTGTGAATGTGTATATACCACGGACATGCCTGGGGTCCTTAGAGGTCTAGAGGGCATTAGAACTGCAGCTAAAGGTTGATATGGGTCTGCTGTGTCAGTGCTGGCATACAAACCTGGACCCTCTGCAGTAGCAACACAATCCCTAGCCTCTGAGCCAGATGTTAAAACTTTTAAAAAAAATTTTTGCTAGTAAAATAAACACTTTCTTATAAAAATATTTTTGAACCATTATCAAAACTAGAACCAGAGCTGGGCAGTGGTGGCGCACGCCTTTAATCCCAACATTCAGGAGGCAGAGGCAAGTGGATCCCTGTGAGTTTGAGGCCAGCCTGGTTTACAATGCGAGTCCAGGACAGCCAAGGCTACACAGAGAAACCCTGTCTCGAAAAACCAAAAAACAAAACAAAAACAAAAACAAAACAAAACAAAAAAAACTAGAGCCAGAGTGTAGCCGCTAATGTTTTAAATAATATATTTATGGAAATACATAATAAATATATAATTAATAAATATAAAAACCACCAAAAAAAAAAAGAACTGAAAATATGAGCAGTGGTGGCAGACATCTTTAATCCCAAAATTTGAGAGGCAGAGGCAGGTGGATCTTTGTGAGTTTGAGGCCAGCCTGATGTACAGAGTGAGTTCTAGGACAGTCAAGGCTACACAGAGAAACCCTATCTCAAAAAACCAAAACAAACAAATAAATAAAACATTAAAACCAAATTATTCCATGGTCCTTTTATTTGACACTCATTCTTATCTTTCCATGTCTTTGCACCACAAATTCTATGCAGTGGAATGCAGTACTTCTCAAGATTTCAGCTCTGCCTGGCTGTGTCTCTGGGTCCGAGAAAAACCATGAGTTATTTCCAGCCTATATAGTCTCAACTTCGACACCTCTCATCTCTCAACTGCCACCCATGTTCCAGTAAGAAATTCATGCAAATGCTTTTTCTAGAGCTGTGGAGCATTTCTTGATTTAATTCTCACAGCTTACCACAGCCTCAAGCATTTAAAGTTCAATGCATAGATCTGAATTGAGTTTGCATATACTGCTGTAAGCCTCCCAGTAGGCTACGTGATGTTTGATGTCATGATTTCACTCAGTTTCCAGGCCTTACTCCATTCATGACCCTGCTCTTCATTAGCACTAGGTGTTTGCTGCAGTTAGCATCATCTATCCAACTATCTATCTATCTATCTATCTATCTATCTATCTTTTTATCTAGTCTGTCATTTATCTATCATCTATCTATCTATCATCTATCTTTCTACCTTGTTTATCATTTATCTATCATCTATCATCTACTTATCTACCTATCTATTTTTCATCTATTATCTATTTTTATTTTTATTTATTTTAATTTTTTTATTTTATTATTTATTTTTATTTTTTTATTATAATTTTTAATTTTTAATTATTATTTATTTTTATTTTTATTATAATATATTTATTTTATTTTTTTATATTTTATTTTTATTATAATATAACAGAGACTTTCATAAGTAACATTTATTTATTCTCTGAAAGTTTCATGCATTTATACAATGTATCTTGAAGATTGAGACTTTAAAAAAAAATTGTCCTTTTCTTCCTTTCAAAGTCACCCCATGGTTTTGAGTGAGTCCAGCCAGTTTACATAGTACAATGTGGAAGCAAGCATAAAGCAGAGACCCTGTCACCAGTGGAATGGTGAGCAGAGAGAAGTCAGTTTGAAACTGGGGGGAGCAATTGTGAGGTGCAGTTCCTGTAGTAAGATCACCTTAGAGACAAAACACTTATTCCAGAGAGATGGGCCAGGCTTTATGACCCCACAGGTTTAAATCAGTCCCTACCACAAACCAGTCTGACTGGTCTGGGGAACAAAGAGCTCATATTCACAGCTGTTTATAATGTAAATCAGCACAATTTAGACAAGGGAGTGGCAACCCGACCTGCCTCAGGCACCTGGGGGACAAGCCCTTCACTTCTCCAGTCTTTTTGGTACCAGAGTCTGGAGCTGTGGTCTTTGTCCTGGGAACTAAACCTCAAACCTATGAAGGCTCCAGGACTTTCCAGTGGTCCCAGTAAAGACTGTATGAGCCAAAAAGAGAAAGAAGCTGTTTGCTCTCTGTCTTCTTGTATCTTATGAAAACTGACATGCCAAATGTTAACACTTTCCAACCAACTGTCCTCCATCTTCTGCTTTTCCGTCCTTGTGATCTTTCCCAGGACCACCTCATCCACCCCTCTCACCACAAGAGAGACTTTGTGAGATGCCCCCCCCCCAAAAAAAATCAGAAACCTCTAAATCTGTGTGACCAGCATCTTGCTTGGTATCTCTATCCGGGTGACTCACTATTGGAAACAGGCCCTGTGTCCTCTGTGGACCTAAGTCGGCTTCAAGCTGCTTTCTTCTATGAAACCCTGTCCTCTGAGCACCTTGTGTGTCCCTAGACTCTTGTTTCTTGCCCCTTATCTCCCGTTGGCAGCTATAGTCTGCCAATTTTATCTCTGTAATACTTTTAACTCTACATTTTCCTGTCTTAGTGTTTTGCCCCAGTTGTATGCATCCCACCACTTTCCAGCTTTGTCTACTCTCCCAATTTCTGCAGTGTGTGTGTGTGTGTGTGTGTGTGTGTGTGTGTGTGTGTGTACATGGAGAGGCCAGACGAGGGTATCAAGTGTGTGTCCTCTGTCACTCTGCACCAGCCCTTAGTGTTTGTTCTAACTGTAGACAAAGTTGTTTATTTTGCCTTGAAGAAACTAGGGCACCCAAAAGCTAGGTTTTCTGTTATTTACCCATTTTCTTTCAGCTGCTGAGGACATTGGGAGTGGGGGTGGGGCACTTTCTACACATCCTCTCTCTCTCTCTCTCTCTCTCTCTCTCTCTCTCTCTCTCTCTCTCTCCCCTTTTATTTCTACCATTTTATCACCTGCTATTTGCTATTTGTGGACATACAATTTTGGGAGTTTGTTGTTGTTGTTGTTGTTGTTTGTTTTGTTTTTTTACAGAAACAGTGAGTGACACACATTTTGGTTTATGTTGCCATTTTTTTTTTCCAAGAGCTGTTACATAATTTCCCCAGGAAGCTCTCTCAGATGTAAAATCTCCTCCACTCCCTCCCCTCACCTCCTCTCCCTGTTGTTGTTTTTAGCTTGGAATAGAGAGGGCAAATGGTGACCTTGTCTGACACAATAGGGAAAGAGAGACTATGAAAAAATAAATTCCTCAAACAGAGAATGTGTTACATAAATAATGAAACAATTACGCATGGAAAAAATACAGAGTCATGACTCTGAAGACAACTGAATGTCTTGGAAATAGAACATAGTGTTTAGTGAGCAGTATTTTATGCAATTTTTGATAATATATATGTGGGGGGGGGTGAAGGGGTGTGGGGGGGGGCGGGCAACTGGGCAAGTATACCAAACTCTTGCTGTTTTCTCCAAGCAGTAGACTTTTAAACTTTTCTATGCTCATCTATATATGTTTAAGGGGAGGGGGGTCCACATATTTTTAGGAGCAAAGCATACCCTTGTTTACCGTCACAGCCCTTTCTTGCAGAGCAAGGATGTTGCACCATTGCTATCAGCAACAGAATATGTGAAAAGGCAGTGGCCACTTTCTTTACTCTTATTTTAAATTCTCAAGGGCAGCAGCAGCATTTGAGAGGACACTTGTTTTGAGTACAGTGGTCACACTCACCATAGCATTCCTATTGTGAAGAGCTATGCACAGCCATGCCCAAGGTACTAAATGACTACATGTGTTCCATGTTGGGTTGTAACCATTAGGTACTTACATGTTCATTAGATGTGGTTTCAGATCCTGAGGATTTATAGCCTCAAGTATGAGACAAGGAGCAGGAGGAGTAAATATCTCCCACGAGACAGGATTTCAGATGAAATAGAATGAGGGTGAAGTCAAGGCCACAGAGTAGAAAATCATTGGGTTTTTTTTTTTTTTTTTTGTGTGTGTGTGTGTGTGTTTTAACATTGCTGCTCTCTCATTCGCCATGACAAAAGCCCTTCTGTGTTTGTAACTCTGGCTGCATACAGGAAAGCATAAAGCAGCACACGCAGCCATCGCTCACGTGCTCAGTTCTGCATGGCCATGTATCAGACTAGCGTCCCCTAAAGTGAGTAACTTCAGCAAAATGTCAAGTGCATCCAAACCGAATACATAATAAAAGAAACACATTCTTCACACAAAGAAAAGGTTAACTACACTGGAGAAATGGAAATGTCCACGCACCACACTGGTAAAGGCATCTATGTTGAGACAAAGGAACTTCTTTCCCCAAAATGTGAATTATACCTGAGATTGTATACTAGAGTAAATGTATAAGTTCAATGTATGTTAAGCTTTATACTCAAAAGCAGCTTGGAAGAGTTTGAAGAGTATCACTGATTGTCATTTTCAACCTTGCGTAAATAAAATTTTGCATGAGAAATTATTGATAGCATCCCCACATTGATTCTGGATCCAGGTGCATATTAGAGAAAAACAGGGTAGACAAATGCCTGAAAAGATGTTTTAGGAAAGGGACTGAAACTATGATTGGCTTCTCAAGAGATTAATTTTTAATGCTGCTGGCCAATTATTTGAAAACAAGGGCAAAGCACAGGTTTCCTGGTTGGGGGGCAGAGGGCAGGGTTTTCCTGTCTTCTTCCTGGCTGGGTGGGCAGGGTCTTCCTGTCTGTAAAAGGAAGGGACATAAACAAGAAGATGACATTAATAAAGCAATTATGTGTACATGGCAAATTTAGAAGATGGGAGGGGTTTAGAGACCAAGCGCATATAAGACAAACAAAATTGTGCAAAAAATGATGAAAGCAGCCACAAGTATGCTTCCCAGAGATGGAGCCGGCACAAAACTGGCACGCTGCTCTCCTGGCTGCGAAACTGTTCCATTATATTTAGTGTTACTTCAAACTGCTTAAATCCTCCTCCCAAAATTGATTTTTACCATTATTATGATACTTAATTTATTTTGCATGTGCTACATGGTGAGCAAAGTGCAATTCAATTGTGCGCTAACCCATGGAAACTCAGGAGAACCTGAGACAGCCTTCATTGCGATGTTATTAGCCTTTTAAAAAACATATTTGTTTATTTATTTACTCATTCACTTTACATCTGGGTGTTCACTCTATCTAGCCCCATCCCTCCTCATCTCCCAGCCACACCCTCCCTCCCTCTCCCCCCTCCTTACTCCCTTATTCCTCAGAAAAGGGGAGCCCCACTTCCATCCACCCCAGCTCATCAAGTCATATCAGGACTAAGCTTGTCACCTACCTCTGTGGCCTGGCGAGGCAGTCCCGCCAGGAAGAAGTAATTGAAAAGTGGCAAGAGAGTCCATGTCAGAGACAGGCCCTGCTCTCATTACTAGGGGACCCACATGAAGCCTGAGCTGCCCATCTGCTACATCTTTGTAAGGGGCCTAGTTCCAGTTCCACACAAAGTCCTTGGCTGGTGCTTCAATCTCAGCAGGCCCTGTAGGCCCTGGTCAGTTGGCTCTATTGTTCTTCTTGTGAAGCGTTATTATCCTTTTCAAGTGTTTTTTTCTTACTAATGGGAAAACAAGGCTACAGGAGATTAGGTGACAAGGAATGATTGTCCTATGACTGGAAGTTATTTGTGCTTAATTCTTAACAATCAGTTTTGCTTGTTTGTTTGTTTGTTTGTTTGTTTTTTCAGTGTCTAAAATTTTATTTTATGTGTATGGGTGTTTTGTATGTCTCTTCACTATGTATATGCCTAGTATTTAAGAAACCACTAGAAAAGAGTGTTGGATCCTGTGGGATGGGAGTTATAGACAGTTGTTAGCTGCCATGTTGTTATTGGGAATTGAACCAGGTTCTTTGGAAGAGCAGTCAGTGCTTGTAACCGAACCACCAAGCCATCTCTCTAGCACTCGGATGCCAGTATTCTTCGGGGTAAAAATGTGACACTTTGTCATAAGAAATGTAAATGACACCAACAAAATGTCAAAACTTCCTGTGATCATTATTTTACTTGTCAGGAGATCAAATAAATCCCTTCAGAAGGCTCACTGAAGACATCGCCACCGGGGTTATAGGAGTTGCGTGCTAAGAACAGGCAGCACCGTTTACTTGGGTCTTCGGCCTTCTCCGCACATCTCTGAGTTTTCACTGTTTGGCCTATTTGTCCTCAGCTTGGAGAGTATTAGCTGAAGCTATGGATTTTGGTTGGTAGTTTGGAACACCCATTATCCAGCATTGTGTTCTTTTCCCTTAATCCTTACAAACCCCGAGCCTGTCAAATCTTAAACTGCTGTGGTACATTACAGCATCACCTGAATTTCAGAGTCCAGTGCATGATCTTCTAGAATAGTCATTCACTGTCTGCTAGCAATGGTGGGGATTGGTATACATGCAACAATAGCAAAATGCTAAGTAGTTAGCTATTAAACAATTGCTCTCTAAATGAATGAGTATTTGTAGGTAAATTTCTCCTTGTGACAGAAGTAATACTGACCACAGATTGGGCTCGCTTGCCTCTTGTACCCCTGGGGAGACCATATGGCCCCATGTCCTTTGCAGCCAACTGGCACCTTGTTCATGTGACTTGTCCCTGGCTCGTAGGATGTGAGAAGCAGTGGCATATGCTTTCTCCTTCCCTCCTTCCCTCTCCTCTTCCTCTCTATCTCCATCTCCCAAACACAAAGAGAATAAGTAAAGAAGAAAGACTTTACGGAACCCACGTATCACCATGTGAAAAACTCTCTAGTGAACACAGACTCTTACTGTGATGATGTAACAGTTGCAATCTGGAAGTGGCATGCCAGTCAACACCTAGCATCCCACATCTTCACCCACTAAGACCCAGATATGACATAGCACAAACGCTGCTAATACAAAGCTCTGTTTCTTATTAGAGGTAAAACAATCCTGCCCCCTCTCAGCTGCCACAGAGCCCAAGTTTCTTTTTACACTCCCATAGCCGAGTCTTGGCCGCCATTGTATCCCTAGCGTTTATTAGCACTCAATAGTAATCATTCAATGAAGGAACGGAGTTCATTTATTTCTTCCACAGATTAGATAAAGTATTTGAGTGTGGGGTCGTGTTACAGCCATCTTTATACTTCTTAGTGATAGATACAGAACCAGTCTCTAAGAAGTTGTGGACCGGCTAAGTCACTGTTCATGATGATGGAAAGGTATGATTCATTCACTTTTTAAAAAAAAAAAATTAGGTTAGGTGTTCATCAGAGCCCTATAAGTATTTAAAAACTGTGGGCAATGTGTCATTGAATGTGACCTACATTCCTTCTACTGAAGTTTTACACCTCCTGTGTGTCTGTTGCCCCCCCTCCCTGCCCCATGGCCTCAGTGCCCTGGAGCAGGAAGAGGCTCAGCTGGCCCAAGCTATTTCTGTGGAGCTGATGCATTTACAGACGGGATGGTAACAACGCTGTTAAGTCAAGGCCACTGAGTTATTTCAGGAAAGATGGGATTTTTTTTTAAATTTTTTTATTTTTTTTTAGTCTTTTCCCTCATGATTTCTAAATTAGTCACAAATTCATGCTTGTATGTAGGTGGGAAAATGAGATATAATTGCTCTGGGGGAGAAATTAGAGAGCTGGCAATTGGTGGTGCCAAAGCTCTTACAAACCATTACTAATCAGTACTGTAAAAAAGAAAAACAGAGCACAGCTGGCTTGTGATTATGCAACCAAAGAAATATGAATCATGTGGAAAAGGTTCTGTGGCAAAAGTGACATGCAGTTGCTTACTGAGAATGTGGCCAATACCCAATGTGCAAGCACAATCTGATTTTGGAAAGCTTATTAAAAATGCTCACCATCACCAGGCATGGAGCATATATCTTTAATTTTAGCATTTGGGGGTGTGGAGCTAGGAACCGTAGGAGTCAGAAGCCAGGGTGTGAGACATAGTGCGACTCTATGTAAAGACAACAGAAGCAAAGAATTAAACCAGCCAACCAAACAAAACAGAATAGGCTCCTCCTGGTTGTTATTGTGGACAACTTCATATCATGTCCCGAAATATAAAAATATATTAGTGTCCAACATTACCAAGGTAGAAAAATGACACTTTCAACTTTAATTGTACAATGAATTCCATGTATGTTTTTGTACATCTCAAACATTAAGAAAAAGATGCAGAAAAATGTAAATATTTATAAGTCCTTTCTCATCCTACTCTCTGCTATTCTTAAAGCTATTCTTTGCTTTTTGAAGAAAACTTGATAGGAGACTGGTGTAGCTCTTCAAGAAAAGAGAAAAGAAAAGACTGAGATTAGCTACCTCAGTCCTCCTGATCCAGGTGTATACCACTAGCCCCACCTCCTTACGTACTAAACCACTTCCTTGTTCAGCTGTAGTCAATATCTCCACCTCCCTGTTCAACTCTATGCAATAACCCCACTGAACTTCCAGGATGCTGAGGGTTTTCCTTTTTCAGAGCTCAGATCACCTCATCTACAGTCTTTGTGCATGTATCCATCTGTCTTGTCTTTCCTTCATTCCCTCAGCAACCCAGTTAGGTGGGTCAGCAAAAGCCCTCTGGCCAAAGAGCCAAGGAAAACCCCAGCACGTGAATGAGGAAGTTGGGTTTGTTCTGATTGCAGTAAAAGAGAACACAGAATATAGGATCATTCAGGGGTGTAAGAAAGGATCTGTTCTAGGATGGCTTTCCACTGAGTGATTGTGGGACAAGACAAGAGCAGCTTTGTTGCAGACTAGCTGAGTTATCAACTGATCCAGGATCTCTGAGAGACAAACTCAGATATCAACACAGGCTCAAAGTGTCTTTCCCTAAGGCTGTGGCTAAGACTGTTATGGGGAAAGAAGCTAAGTGAGCCCAGAGGTATCACCGGCCGTTATCATTATAAAGCAAGCTAAGCATGCCAAGTGATCTTTTAGACTGTCTTTACTTCTTGAAGACCTTAAGCCAAGCATGCTCAGTCGTGTATATATGAAATCAGACATGTTCAGATATGTGCCTATCACCCTATGGATGTGCATAGACTCCTTGGGAAAAAAATTACCTGTGCTTCCCCTGTTCCAGGAGGGTCTTACTTTGAAAACAGCTCTGGCATTGCTGTTAATAGCTCCTGCTGCTGGCGATAATTCACCTCTGTTTATTTCTCATGTGTGTGAACTCACTGAGCTCAGTGCTGTCAGGAAGAAGGGACACTCCTCTCATTGGTGTCTTGGATACTTTCCTGTGGTCTTCCTAAACTCTAAGACTCTAGATGCCCCACTTCTACAGAACCCAAAAAGTCAACCCCCTTCTCACCTCTCCTCTTGACAGCTTTCTCTTTGAACGAAGAGAGCCCCACCCACTTCCATAAAGCTAATCCAATATGAATTTTACTGAAAGAAGGTTTTGCTGGGAGTGAGTGGGTGAATTAAGATGGTTTGTGGTGCAAATATTTGGCAAGTGTGTTGTGTTTTAAATCTTATAAACACTTTTTAAAGGAGTTATTTACTTATTTTTATTTTATGTGTTTGGGTGTGAGTGGTGATAGTCCCCTACTCCCACTGGAGGTGATGATGGCCGGAAGATGAACTAAGCCTGCCCCCGCCTTCACCCAGCTGTACACCGCAAACCCCGCCTCCTTGTTTATCTGTATGCACTAACCCCAACCTCCTTGTTCAGCTGTATGCACTAACCATGGCTTCTTTTTTTTTTTTTTTTTTTTTTTTTTGGATGTTTTACCTACATGTATGTCTGTGTACCTCATGCATGCGGTACCTGGGAGACCAGAAGAGGATGTCAGATCCCCTGCAGCTAGAGTCACAGCCAGTTGGGAACTGGCATGTGGATGCTGAGGATTGCACCCTGTTCTCTGGGAGAGAAGTCAGTTCTTTCAACTTCTGAGCCATCTCTCCAGCTCCTTACAAGACTTCCTTTTCCCTTTGAGAGTCTCTTCTGCATGCTGAGCCTTTGATTTACTTTTCTTTCCTGAGACGATGCTGTGCATGGCTTTTTTTTTCCCCCTTACTGCTCTCTCTTTGTTCCTGTCCTGTTTGTTTCTGCCTTCCCTAAGTAGATGTAGTTATCCCAGCAATCCCAGCATCGCCCCCCCCCCCCCCCGTACATACCTCACTTCTACCCCACTAAAGCCAGCAAACATCAGGCTCATAGGCATTCAGAATTTAGTCACCGAGTAACTTTGATGGGTTTGAGAGGACAAGGACGGTTTGCTCCAATCCTATAACAAACCTATGAAACTGTTTATCTCCATGGGTGTTTGGAAGATTAAAGAAGATGTCAGATGTAATACGTGCGACACATGATAGCAGCTATCAACTTCCCGTTCGTTGTCGAGTTTTGTGACTTAAGCTTTTTAAATATTTACTTATTTTATTTTTCTGTGTATGAGGGCTTTGTTAAAATCTATGTCTGTGTGCCACATGCATGCCTGGTGTCCTTGGAGGTCCGAAAGGTGTTGGGTTCCCTGGATCTGGAGTTACAGGTGGTTGTGAGCTGCCATGTGAGCGATGAGAATCCAGCCTGGATTCTCTGGAAGACCAGGCAGAGCATGTAGCCACTAGTCATCTTTCCAGACCTGCTTGTACATGTTTATGTGCTAAAGGCAAACATGGAAAGCAGCCTGTTCATAGGTGGAGTCTGACGTCCCTCGCAAGTCAAGGGTTTTCTTATCTCAATGCTCTTTGCTCTCTTCCTACTCAGTTTTCAAGAATCCATATGGACTCACACACGGGTTCTTATTTCTTATGCTGGTCACTGTGGGCACTGAAGAAAAGGAAATATGCATATGGGTCAAACAGGGAAAACTTTAAAAGACTATATATTTTTTTTTCTCTTCCTCTTCACAGTCTGTTCCTATCCAATAGCTAAAAGGTTGAAGAGCTTGAATTTAATGTTCTAGCTTAAACTCCATGTTCCAAGAGCCTTCCAACCTGACAGCAGTAAAATATTTAAGTCTACCAGTGTAGGGTTCCAGGAAGTTCAGAGTGAGGCCTCTGTTGTGTGGTTTCCAGCAAAGACATGCTAACATGTATTTGTCTCATCTCTCTGAGACCTTGGAATGGAAGCAGACCACTGGAGGGACTCAGCCAGAGTGCCAGACCCTTCTTTCAAGTCTTCATCACTCAGCTTTTAATTTATGACATGCGAACCACTTCCTTGCCCGCAGAGATGGACGTTAACTATTGACTCATGAGATTGGCCGTTCTTGGCAGGGCTTGGCACATGGCAACCAGACACTGTAATGCATTTACAAATTAACCACGCTACTCCATCTTCTCCCTGTGCCTTCCATCTGGGAAAGATGCCATTAACAACTAAATTCTGGGGAGATATTTTAAAGCTACAGCTATATCGTATGCCTCCAAGATGAAACTTTCAAGTTACATTCAGCTGTCATCCTGCACACCTCTCTGACCACCACCAATGACCCTGAATGCATCTTCCTTCCGTGAGTATCAGATGTCCTTATCCAGACTTCCTCCTTGTCTGGCTTCGCAGACCCCTTGCTGCATAACATAATGCCCTTTCATGTAGTTAAAAAAAAAAATGTATCAGATACTTAAATGCTTGGTGAAGAAACAGAAGCTAAGACGATAGCTCAGACAGTGAAGTCCTTGTCTGTCAGGTAGGAGAGCCTGAGCTGAGTACCCAGAACCTACTGATAAATACCAGATCTGGTGGTACATGCCTGCAATCCCAGCACTAGGGAGGCAGAGACAGGAGGATCCCTGGGACTTTGCTGAGCAGCGTAAATGGTGAGCTTCAAGTTCAGCGAGAGGCTTTGCCTCAAAGGATGTGCATCTGCATAATACACACATGCACCCGAACACACATGTATCTCTACACATACATTAACATACACACACACACACACACTTTTTATTTTTTTTTGTTTGTTTGTTTGTTTTTTATTTTTTCGAGACAGGGTTTCTTGGTGTAGCCTTGGCTGTCCGGGACTCACTTTGTAGAGCAGGCTGGCCTCGAACTCACAGTAATCCATCTGCCTCTGCCTCCCAAGGGCTGGGATTAAAGGCGTGCACCACCACCACCCAGCTACATACACACTTTTTAAAAAGAAGAAGGAAACGAATACTCTACCGCCTAAATGTTGGAGTCCCCAGATGTTCTTTACAGTGCTTTGGAAGGAAAGCCTGCATTTAGGCTTTAGTGTCTGATGAAGCCAACTAGGAGTCTTCATAGAGGAATCCACAGGCCACATGGCTCTAAACCTCACTACTTTCTAAACAGGGCAGTTGACTTGGATTCCTAAGCAGCAGATTCTCTGAATTGAAATGCTCTGCTCTGGGGCTGCAGGTCTTGAATCAAGGAGCATAGTTTGTCTAGTCAGGAAGGAAACTCCCATCCCAGCCAAGGTGTTTTACACACGAACTTAGACCCAACGGAGTGTCAACACTAGCATCTATGGAATCTGGATAGGCAAGAGACAAAAACAGTGGAGCAGATTCCACTGCAATCCGCACTCACTAAAGAGCCAGACTAAGCATGACACAGTTTTAATTATATTCAGCTGTCATTATGATGCTGAACAACTCCCTTGATTCAGAACTCAGCGATTTCCTTCCTCACTGTCTCCCATTCTTCTTTCCCTTAAAAAGAGACAAGTAAGGGGATGTCTTCTGCTGCTGCATTGGGGACCTTATACTTGCAACTGGCTCACAACCTCCTTGCTGTTCTGATGTAATTTTTTCATTAGCAAGATGACAGAGTGTCCCTGGTTGATTCCTCTGACTGAGATTTCTATTAAGTTAATAGATGAGATTAAGTCAAGATAATTGAAAAGATTTGTAATCCCCTGATGCAATCACTCACTTGTAAATCTAATCACAGCAACAAGACATAGGGCTAAAGCATCTTTCTTCACCGAGAGGGAGGTTCTTTTTACTAGGCAAGACTCATCTCCTGGAGGGGACTATCAGTAGGATGTTCAGTTTCAATTCATTAAGAGGAGGTCTATAAAAGCAAGTGGATCCTACAGATGAACACAAATGACTTAGGGGACATCTTACCCTATTTCTTCATATTCTCTGGGTATGGGTAAGATAGTACAGATGGGAAAAGAAAGTCCCTAGCTGATAACTAAAAATAATTTTTAAAAAGTCATGTTTCCACCATCCCATCTATTCTGGAAGACTTCAGAAAGAATGGCCTGGTATTTGAGAAGGATGACAAGTTTGCTACATTGGTAGCGGTGATCCCAGTGACCACAGGAAGGGTGGTCTCCCCATTGCATACCCCGCCCCATGTCCAAATATTCTACTTGCCTCTTTTTGGTTTTGCATCTTTTCCTTGATGAGAATTTAGTCCATGCAACTATTCTAAGTTAAAGCTAGCTTTGCAGCTCTGGGAACCTGTGATCTCTCCAGTATCAGCGGGTTTTCCCTCTAATCATGTTGGTTTTTCCGTGTAATAAGGTTTCAAACTGCAGCGAGAGCTTGTGGAAGCTGGTCTAAATGCATTTAATTTCTCATCTTTCATGTAGACATTCAATTTTTTTTAGTGCAGGAAATCGATAGGTGGACATGTCATTTTAAGTTCTGAAATCAATGGCCCGATGCATTGAGAAGTAGAAGCTGATAGAAGTGATTACATTAGGGACTGGAGACAGACAGCTGCAAAGCCTCCTGCTTTAAGTCCTAGGAGACACTCCATGGTTCGGGCTTTTGGTTTATTTTTGTTTTGTTTTGCTTTGTTTCCCTCTGCCTCTTCCCCCCCTCCCATCACCTAGTACAGGGTTCACTTTAATGAAAACACACGTTTTCATTAAATTTTATAACATTTCTGAAAGGTCATTCTTGGTAAATGGTGTGTTATTGTTTAAGTAAATTACGGTCCGGCTGCGGCAAGGGAAGGGCAGAGTGAGGGAGACCCACCTGGCCAGAAGTGGAAGGATGTCTAAGGGGTGAAACGGGTGACTCGGAATTCTGGCACAATGTGGATGATATGTGCCCATCTGTGTAGGGGACAGAGCGTCTACACTGGCAGCGTGCCCTGGCTTGCCGAAATAATCCTCGTTTGTACATTTCCCCAGCTTAAGTGTGTCCAGTGCTCACTTTGACTTTTTAAGTTTTCTGATTTGGAAAAAAAATCCATGATGGTCTGACTCTGTTCATATGTGTTCATGTTTGCATGTACGTAGGAAACAATGTATCAGGGCCACTCCAAGCTGTGCATGGAAAGGCAAAGGCAGAATGGAAAGTTTTCTTTGCTTACCATGTGTGTTTTCTGCATTTAATTTGACAAGGAGATACAGTCATATGTTCCGGTTTCAGGATGTTTCTAGGAAGGGATCCACAGACAATTCGGGGAAACTCCCCCCCATAAAACTTCAAATAGTATAAATAAAATAAAACCTCTCTGTCATCTCTCTTATCCCATGGTGTCTGTCTGTTTTCTGCTGCTATCTGGCACAGCACATAGACGTTAAAGAATTGAGGTTTCTTCAGCCCACAGTTCTGATGTAAGATCAAGAGGCTACACCTGGTATGTAAGGACCAGGGCAAGATGGAGCAAGAGACAGGGATGGGTGTGCATACCTCCCAGTCTCCTCATAAACCAGACAGCATTCGCTGTGTAAGATTCTCACCTTAAGGGGCTGGAGAGATGGCTCAGAGGGTAAGAGCACTGGCTGCTCTTCCAAAGGTCCTGAGTTCAATTCCCAGCAACCACATGGTGGCTCACAACCATCTGTAATAAGATCTAGCGCCCTCTGGACATGCAGACAGAACACTGTATACATAATAAATAAATAAATCTTTAAAAAAAAAAAAAGATTCACACCTTATGACTTCATCTACTCCCCTCACCGAGGCCCTGCGTTCAGCAGCAAATGCAGATTTACCATGACCACCCCACTGCCTCACGATGAGGACGAGCTTAGATATAAGGTTTTGAGGTGATGAGCCACGCTCGGACCACAGCATCCCAGAGACAGCCTCTCAGGTCTCATAAATGTGTGTTCAGTTTTGAAAGAAAATCAGACGAAGTCGTACTTTATTTTTTGGTATTTTGAGACAGGGTTTCTCTGTGTAGCCTCAGCTGTCCTGGACTTGCTTTGTAGACCAGGCTGGTGTCGAACTCAGAGAGATCTATCTGCCTCTGCCTCCCAAGTGCTGGGATTAAAGGAGTGCACCACCGTGCCCAGCCTTGAAGTTTTACTTTAAACTTAACTTGGTGTCCTAGGGGACAGTGTATCCCTATATATGTGCCTACTTTCTTTTTAACTGTTGCATGGCATGCCACAGTGATGTGGGCAGAATTATCTCCCCCAAATTCATATGTTGAGGTGACATCTCCAGTATCTCAGAAAGTGAATATTGGAATACAGCTTTTACATTTATTTATTCATTCATTCATTCATTTATTCATTTATCCATTTATTCCCTTTGCATGCTTATATGTGGCATGCATGTTAATGTGTGTGTGTGTGTGTGTGTGTGTATGTGTGTGTGTGTGTGTGTAGACCACTGAGTGTCTTCCTTACTCTCCACTTTTCTTACTGAAGTAGGCTCTCAGCCAGAGTTCACAGATTTAGTTTTGCACTGAGGATGCCCCGCCTCTGCCTCTCAAGTGCTGAGCTTACAGGGTGCCACCAAGCCTGGTTAATTTTTCTGTGGGTTCTGGGGAGCCAAATAGTCATGCTCAGGTGGCCAGCACTTTATCCACTGGAGCATCTCCTGACTGGTAATAAGGCTTTTCAAAAGATAATCAAGCTTTCCTGAGGTCTTGGGGTGAGTGCCACCATCTATAAGCCAATGAGATGAGCAGGACCCACCATGCTAACACTTGCAGCCCAGACATCAAGGCTTCAGAAGTGGGAGGGAATGCTCCTGTAGCTCAGAAGACCCAGCCTGGGGTACTGGAGGACCTGGCAAACCAATACACACAATAGCAGGACACGCCGTTTACTGAACTATTGCATTATCTATCTCCACTTTGGCTATATCACATTATGGTGAAACAGGAGGGTTTTTTTGGTACTGTTCTGTGGGTTCAGAGTTCCCCTTTGTGTGTGCCTGTGAGAGTGTGCCATTTGGAATCAAGAAGTAAAAGTACTGAGTTAAATGAGTGTACACACCTTTCAAAATAAAAGAAATTCCTGCAAACATGGCTAAAAAATGTCTACAATTTTATTCTCATGAATCCTACCAGAGTGGACTCATTTTTGCATATTCTCAATAATGTCAGAAATTGTTAACTTTTAAAGATTTGGTTTATTCCCCCCCCCTCCGCTCCCCCCCTTCTCTCTCTCTATATATATACATGCATGTAGTGCTCCTAAAGCTGGAGTTAAAGGAGATTGTGAGCCACCCTAGGTGGGTGGTAGCAACCAAATTTAGGTCCTTTACAAGAGAAACTAGTTATATCAACTGCTGAGACTTTTTTTTTTTTTACCTTTTTTTCTGTTACACACACAGAGGGAGGGAGGGAGGGAGGGAGGGAGGAGAGAGAGAGAGAGAGAGAGAGAGAGAGAGAGAGAGAGAGAGAGAGAGAGATTTCTAGTGAATTAGAAAAAGAAAAGTAAGTTTCTTAATTGACTTTATTTCTCTAATCTGTCTGCAGAGAACAACTCATTAGAAGTGTACCATTGGATGGATGGGTGGAGATTGGCGAATTGATTGGTTGATAGATAGGTGTACAAATGGAAAGCTAGATGGAGGGGTGGATGGGTGGGCAGATGGATGGAGACATGGGTAGAAACTGATTCCGCACTATGCCGGTGATCGATCTTCTACTCAATGACTGGCTGCCCCACGGCAATGGGAAAGCGGGAGCTAATGGCCAAGTGGCTCACAGACAGAGCCCCTCACTGCGCTCAATGTGAGATGAGTGTTTTAAACGTGTTGCTCCGGCTGCACTATGTGCTCAAAGGTAAGCAAGGTACTTTATCTGGTGCTTCAGGGAAGAGGCAGTGGTCGGCTGCTGTGTCAGAGAGGCTCTGCCCCGCAGTCGCAGTGCTCTTCCGCGTAGCCCCTTCCCACACACGCTCCAACGGTCCTTTGGGTGGTAGAACATTTTACCTTTATTTCTTAACCTTAGGGCCTGATCTTCAGCTACAGTGTGAAGAGTGGAACCCTCTCATATGAATGTGGTCTTTTTAAAAACGGTAAATATTTTAGAACAGCATCTAGCTAGGAACATTAGAGAAGAAAATGGTGTTTTGAAGGTGGGATTTGTAGAGAAGGAAGATGAGAGTGATTTTAGAGTAAGACCAGAACACTATCACCTCAACTCAGGAGCTAGCCCATCAAGACTTGCGGTCTTGGAAGTGGCCTGGAAACCACACTGCAATCTTTGATACTAAATTTGTCGAAAGCTATAGCTTACATTCTACCACCAATTCAAAGCATTGGATATTTATTTTCAGTTTTGCTTCTAGATCACTGCCAGCCATGTAATATTGATTTTCACCATCTGCCATTTAACCGTGTCTCTCAGACTTCTTTTGGCTACAAAATTGGAAAAACAAATGTACTTACACAAATCAAAATAAAAATATGAGCCAGGGCAGAAGAAAGGATTCTTTGTGTTGCTTCAGGAGAGTGCAAGTGTATAGGCTCAATTTTATTAACCAATATATTTTATTAACAACTTAATAACCAAGTATATGTCACTTATAACCCAACTAACCGAAACAATATGAAAAAAGGATTAAAGCACAATAACAAAACTGTAAGGATATCAGTTCCAAGGGGCGATTCTCTTGGCATAATCAGCAGGATTTCTTCTGCTGGAACCTGGAGTAACCAGAACCTAGAACCTCAGCAGGAGCCGGAGCCCCAAAGTCTTCCCTTCAGCAGTTCTCTCTAGGAGCATCTGGAAGTGTAGCGATGAACAGCCAAAACTATTCCAAGTCTCCAAAAGGCCCTGCCTCCAGTTTTCGGCTCATTTCTATATCTCCTCCCAGAGTCTGTTCATGAGATCTTTTCAGGGGGCAACAATCAAGCTCCCGCACAAGGTGGTTAATCTTCTAGTAGATTAACCTCACCTGTTCTCTCACAAGACTGTTCTGATCCCACACTTAGGATCATAAAAAACAGGTTTATCTCTCCTTCACAAGACTGTGCTCTCCCCTATGTGATTGAGAACTCCTAGAATTCTTGCAGCTAAAACAGACTTTTAGTGCTTCCTCTACTGCAGTCAATACACATGTGGCTGAGAAAACAGTCCTAGAAATTAAGTCCGTTGGCTCAAGGTCATGCAAGTAGCCATTCATGCCCTTGAGACGTGTGAGACATCACTGTTCATGAGTGTGAGTATGCGTATGTATGTGCACATGTGTATATATGTGTGTGCACGTTTGTTTATGTTTGTATTCATGTGTGTGTGCAAGCACTTTGTGTGTGTGTATTCTTCAATGTATTATGTGTGCCAATTCTCAGGGGGAAATTCCTGACTCATCCTATTCTAACCAGATTGGAGAGGACAGAGCTCCACCCCACCGATCCTTGCTTTATGATGAATCTTTAGCCATCGTGTTTGACCACATGCTTATGCAGCTCTTAGAGACCCTGTGTTACGTTCCTCTGCCTGTATGGATGTTGGGGGAGATACTTTAGGGCTATCTACTTAAAATTGACCACAACAGGCTCCAGCACTGACAGTAAGTAACTTTAGCTTGTTACAGGTTTTGATGGATTTGCTTGTCCATTGCCCCTCAATCCTACACCGTTCTCTTACTTACCAAAGGGGAAATCCAACCCACTGTTATAATCTCCAAAGACATATTCACAGTCCTTAACATGTCCTCGGAGTTTCACTCATGCAAGCATTTTTGTAGATATGCATTTTGTCTAATTTTGATGACCCACATAACCTCTAAACATATATTTTCTATACCTCTACTCACCGGTGCCATCCCCAGGGGGTTCTGGGACCAACAGCACCAAGTCAGGCATGTGCGGAATGCTATTTTGTTTATTATGGCATTCAGAGGTGTAAGATGGACCCCTCAGAATTTTAGCTTTGGCTATTTTTAAAAGTACTAATCTAGATAGGCCTCGTTGTGCAATTGAAGCTCCAAATTGATTGACTATTTGAATATTCATCTCTTTTTCGTATTTTCCTCCTGCGCCCTATATTCTGTGGCCCTCTCTACCTTTCACAGGGACCACGCAAAACTTTCATTCCAAATGCATTGCCTCCTTATTGCCCGCTCCTCAGGAAGCTAGCATGTATCACAGGTTCTAATGAAGGCCACTCCCTTTTGCACTGTTATGATTTAGTTATAATGTGTCCCACACAGATGCATGTGTTTGCATTATTGGTTCCCATCTGGTAGCACTATTTTAGAAATATCTGGAACTTCACAGTGGTTCTCAATGTCCCTAAGTCTAGGACCTTTTAATATAGTCCCTCATATTGTGGTGAACGCCTGCCCCCAGCCATAAAATTATTTTATTGCTACTTCATAACTAATTTTGCTACTCTTATGAATCCCAATGTACATATATCTGATTTGAAGACATCTGATATGTCACCAATGTGAGTCTAGAAGGTAGAACCTAGATGCACTAGGTAGGTTGCTACAAGGAATGGTACTTCCTGTCTGAACTCCCTGATTGCTAGTCCATCAAGATGCTAGGAGCCCCAGCCTCGTGTTCCTGTCACTATGAACTCTACATGTCTTCTCTGATGAAGTAGGTTTGTCTTCTCTCAAGCCGTGAGACCAAGTAAACCCTTGCTCCCTTAAGTTGTTGCAGTTAGGTACTGTCACCATAGAGGGAGAAAGGCAAATTTCTAAAGGCAACATACATACATAACATCTGCACACTTGGTAGATTCTGAGCTGCAGTGCCAATTCCCCATCAATCAACCAGGACAGGGGTGCAGATGAGCGGGCAGCCAGTCCTCTTCCTCTTCTGCTTTTCCTTTCTGTAAGCTTATTTTAAACTCTTCTACCTAATGTAGATGCTGGTAGTACTTACCAAACAACCATCTGCTCTTCTACTAGCCCCAGTTTCCCTGGCAGTCACACTGCCTTGTAGGTCTGCCCATTAGTATATAGAACAGTGGTTCTCAACTTTCCTAATGTTGCGACTGACCCTTTGCTACAGTTCCTCATGTTGTGGTGAGTCCCAAAATAAAAATCTGTTTTGTTATCACTTCATGGCTGTAATTCTGTTACTATTATGAATCATAATGTAATATTCTGTAGGCAGAATTTCTGGAATGTGACCCCTATAGAAAGGTCTCAACCTCAAGGGGTCTCAAGCCACCCAGGGGTTGAGAACCACTGACCTAGAGGGAAGGGAAGCAAACAACTTTGCATCTTGGCTCACACACTCCACTCACCTTTTCTTTTGGTTTTTCGAGACAGGGTTTCCCTGTGTAGTCTTGCCTGTCCTAGACTCACTTTATAGACAAAGCTGGCCTCATAGAGGTCCTCCTGCCTCTGCCTCCATGAGAGCTGCGATTAAAGGCGTGCACCACTACCACCTTCACCACCACCTCCACCACCACCACCACCACCATCACTACCTCCACCACCTCCACCACCACTACCACCTCTACCTCCACCACCTCCACCACCACCATCACCACCACCACCACCACGGAGCCTGACTCCACATTCTTTTTATCATGGTGACCTGGGATCTCTGTGTCAGTGGAGGAGAGCCACCTGATATACCATTTGCTCTTGCTGGAAATTTCAGGGATTAATTGCTCACATAAGCAGAGCCAAGCTGACCTGAGCTTAGGTCAAGCTATACACTTAAAACTTGCAAACAGTCCACAAGAACTCACTGGTTGCAGATGTGGAAGTAAAATCAGAAGATTAATTCAGAGGAAATCACTCAAGAAACTCTGCTGTCTCTTCTTAAGTGAGACCGTGTTGTTAGACACGAAATGCTAAACAAATGCTGTAGACACCCAAGATGGTAATTAAAGCAATCGGAAGGAAATGCATTCCCCACGCACAGAGATAAATTTGTCCAAGAACTAGGTTGTTCCCTTTCCAGCACTCTCTCCAAACTCGTAATTATGGAGATTGCTAGCACAAGGAACAGGAGCCTAAACATCTGCTTCCTAAAACGGAGCCAAAAGCTCAAAACAAACAGGCTGAATCACGCGAAAAGCAAAGCCTGAGCTGCTGAAGTTAAGCACTGCCACCCGCATCCCACACTTGACAAGACGCTGCTACACACTGAGTGGATGGTACTGAGGATGCAGCTACACAGTGGGAAGAATTGAGAGGCGCTGGCTTCCACAGATCTCTGGCACTGCCTTTTTTGTCTTTTCTATACACATTCTTCTTCTTTCTGGTTTTTTTGTTGTTGTTCTTGCTGTTGTTGTTTTTGGTTTTGTTGTTTGTGTGTGTGTGTGTGTGTGTGTGTGTGCCTGTGTGTGTGTGTCTAGTTAATGGTAACTTCAAGCCTTGACCTTGTCTTACTTAAATTCTTTGAAGACAGCACCGAGGTCTAAGGGATGGTTTGGGGTGCACCGGAGTCTCCGGGCCCTTTGTTCATTGCCTCCCCTTTATCCGATACCAAACATTTTAGTATTTATTACTGCGCTAATAAAAGTAACAGATTTTTTTCCCGGTTGCTTTCTATGTATCTTATTTTATTGTTGTTGAGGGTTGGGTTTTGTTTATTAAAAATTTAGATCAATATACAAAGTACTAAGGTTCATTATGGTATTTTCACACATACTTGCCATTATACTCTGCCCTCATTTGTTCCCCTCTCTCCCACTACCCTCCTCTATAGTCCCTGCCCCCCTCTGACTGTTTCCCTGCCTTCCTCTTGTCACATATCTCTGTCTTCCTCCTTGGAATCTTCCCTCCCCCTCTCTCTCCTTCTCTCTCTCTCCTTCTCTCTCTCTCTCTCTCTCTCTCTCTCTCTCTCTCTCTCTCTCACACACACACACACACACACACACTACATGCATGCCCAATAATGATAATAAACAAAACTTAAGGATAGAACTGTAACACTAGGGTTGGCTTTTGTACTAATCAGGGCTCTCTAGGGTAACAGAGCTGATAGAATGAAACTCTATATAAGTGTATAGCGAGGGGGATTTACTAGAATGACTTAGGGGCTGTGGTCCAGCTAATCCAACAATGGCTGCCTATGAATAGAAGCTCCCAGAATCCAGTAGCTGTTCAGTCCACGAAGCTGGATATCTCAGCTGGTCTTCAGTCTATGCTAGAACCCTGAAGAAACAATCTGTACTATCAGTGGAGGAATGGACTTGCTAGCAAGGCCAAAGCAACCAGGCAAAGAGCAAACATTTCCTTCTTTCATGTCCTTATACAGGCTGCTAGCAGAAGGCCTGGCCCAGATTAGAGGTGGGTCTTCCCACCTCAGAAGATTTGGCTTAAAGCGTGTCTGGCCACCTCAAAGATTCAGATTCAAAGTGGATTGTCCCACTTTGTAGTAAGCAAGAATCCCTCACAGGTGTGCCCCATCTTGGGCTTCTAGTTAATTCCAGATGTAGTCAAGTTGACAGCCAAGAATGGCCATCACAGTCTCATTTGTAGCTTTTTATCCAGCACAAGCGTCCAAACCACAGGCTATCTCTGTGATTCCAAGTGTCTTCCTAGATGATTTGGAGAGACAGGTTAAGCCAGGAGTCAGAGCATGGAAGATCATTTGTCAACGCTCATCCCAAATCCTCAGCCCAAACAAAACAAAACATCACAGAAGCCTGCTTTAGAAAACCCCGTCCATTAGGGGGGACTTCGCACCTTTTAAAACTGAAACTGGGCTTACCCACTGCACATCTCTCTGCCATTTATCTTCTACTAGGTTAGTGGTTCTCAACCTGTGAGTTGTGACAGTTTTGGCGGTCACATATTAAATATCCTGCATTGCATATTTTTACATCACAATATGCAACCGTAGCAAAATTACAGTTATGAAATAGCAATAAAAACAATTTTATGGCTGCGGGTCAGCACAACATGAGGAACTCTAGTAAAGGGTCACAGCTTTAGGAAGGTTAAGGATCACTGTGCTAGACTATATTTCACAAGTAGTCTTTGATATTAACATGGCGTGCTATCACTCCGCTTTAAATTCTATTTTGTGGAACGGATACCATAATTTATTCAAGCATTCTCTTGCTACAGAAAAGCAGGCTATTTTGAGGCTTGTTAATTTTTCTTTAAATAGCTATGCATATGCTTGAGACAATATGTCTGTACATAAATCCTTGTGTAGATACGCTTTTCTTTCCCAGTAAGGCTGACAGGTCAGTGACCGCATTGTGAGTGTGAATAGACAGGACAGGCCATGGCAGATTTCTATCCTAAAATGTAGCAGTTGAAGCTGTTGTCAGCAATGTGCCAATATTAGAAGTGTTGCCTCATTCTGGTCAACAGTAAGTCTCATAATGTTTGAATTTTTATAAATCTGGCAGTTGATGGTTCATTATTTTTCTAGTTTATGTTTCTCTCTGACTACTAAAAAACTGAGTGTCTCAAAACAAAAGCTACTTCATTGTATTTCATAAGAACAAAAGAAACCCTATGTCTGTTAATACCTTATGAGGATTCATTAGTTTGCCTTGGAGCAGTAGATTTGTTCGTCACACATCCAGACTAATATTTGCTACAAGTCCCATGTGTCTGTGTGGTACATCTCCTGGCTTCCTGAAATAAAGTGCAATTCAATGTCACACTTTTCAAAATTCACTGTGAGTGAGAAACTTTATAAAAATCCTATTTGTTATATCTCAGCTTTTTTTTTTTTTTCTGAATGCTGCTATAATTTATTTCCTTTGGGGAATTAGCATTACCTTGAATGTGTTGATGCATTAGATATCATTTGGCTGGAAGCACATCATTGTTTATCCTGACAATGAGACCAGGCTACACCTGTGACTGGTGGGTTTTCATGTTGTATAACCTGTGTTGCTAAGCAGGGCCAAACAGAGGATAATACACTTGGCCTTTGATTTATTCAAATCAGCTTGAGGGTAAATAAACTGGTTGGGCTAATGATTCTTTCTTATGCAGAGGTATTAACGGGAGTCCCTAAAAAGGAGCTTGTGGCTCTTTTAGTTCTAAGAGTAGGGGTCAAGATCAATGCATAGATGGTAGTGCTGCAGTGTATTGGTCAGAGATCTTTAGAGCATTAATACTCACTAGGATATCATCTGTCTATCTGTCTATCTGTCTGTCTGTCTGCCTGCCTGTCTGCCCGCCTGTCTGTCTGTCTGTCTGTCTGTCTGTCTGTCATGAGATAGCCAGAGGACCTGGCTCAAAGAGTAGCAGGCTAGCAAATGGGAAATTTAGATAGAGTCTAGGTTGTAGTTTGGCATCTGAAAGCTGGATGGAATGTCTCTGTTACAATCTAGACAGGATTCTTCACCTGGGAAATCTCAGTGTTTCCTACTAAGACTTTCAACTGAGTGAATGAGGCCTAGACAGTTTGTAAAGAGTATCTCTTTCATCTAACTAGAACTGATTATAATAGTTAATCACATCCATAAAATGTTAAGCCACACCCACCTTTATAGTAACATCTAGACTAATGTTGGACCAAACAACTGGGCACTTTATTTAAAGTTGAGACATAAAATTAGCCATCACAGCATTATATATGTTATCTATGTTTCTCCATAGAATAAGCAGCTCAAGTGGAGCCTTGCTATGGGCTTGTTCCAATTCTGGAAGGGTCTTCAATGGCCTATTTAGTTTGAGCACAGTCACCCCCATGAACAACAAATGTGGGGTTCATGGCCACAACTTGTTTTCAGAAAAAGGTAGGAAAGTGGATAGAAACTGTATCCTCCAAATTTCCAACCTCCTTTTCTTCATCCATTTTACCTAATAAGTTGACTAATTTACCCATTTTGGGGGAAAAATGCCTTATGTTAAGAAAGCTCAATCAAAATATAATAAACCATTTTGATTTTCTTTTCTTACAATGTGTGTGTGTGTGTGTGTGTGTGTGTGTGTGTGTGTATTCCAGGAATCTAGCTCAGGCCAACAGGTTTGGTGATAGCCACCATTACCTGCTCTTTAGCCATTGCTAAAGATCAACTTTTAGTGGAATAGTAATCACCACTGAAATGAACTTACAACATGTATTTTCAGGGAGATATGGATGAACATCTACTCACCCCACATAAGGCCACAGCAACAGACTAAACAAACAAGTCTAGGAAAATCTAACTTAATAAACCAGTAGGTTTATTGGGCTACTTACAGGAGTAAGGGTAAGGGGTGATTTACATGGGCATTGGCCAGGCTAAGGCAGCTGCATCACCCCAAAGCCCACTCTTGCATGAATAATAACTCATGAAAACTGCATCCCTGGAGCTCTCTGTGTGACTTGTAGGCAGCTTGACAAGCCAGAGAATCTCCTCTCCCTGGCATTTGTTTATTGCTTCTGTAGACTTGGGGAGGGGCCTTGCGAATCTTGTTAATTTCAGGTACTTCCTGGGACTGGAGTTGTTTATTTCCTACATCTGAAGAGCTTCCATCCTTCTTCCTGGAAGGAATGTCTCCTTTTGGAGGAAAGTGCTTTACACTGTTCCATCCATTCTTCAGGTTCTTACATTCTTTTAACTCCTTCATTCATAATGATTCTTTGAGCCTTGGAGCAGAGCTGTAGATGTCTATCAATGGCTAAGAATTGAGCCAAGATGCTCCAGAAGCAGTCACCAGGACTCAGGAGCTTTATCAGTGATTATGAGTCTATGTGATACACCGTGCAATGCAAAAAGGAAGTTTTTATCCACAACTGATTGTGGCTGACAACATCAGTCATCTATAGGAAATAGCATAAACATTTAAAAAGCACTATGACAAAACTATCACACCCATTTAACAAAATAGTAGCAGTGACTTCTCCATTGACACCTATGATCTCCTCAGCCAGGTTTTTGGTCCGGCTTACAGTTCCAGATATGAATTTCCCCCTGTGGAGTGGGCCTGAATCTAACTGGAAAAGCACTGGTTGTTTCCACATTAGTACTGCCACAGTTGCCCCATCAGGCAGTTGCTATCTGCCACTTTAGTACTGTAACCAGAGCAGAGCAGGACTTTTGCTAACAATTCTTCCTTAGGTGCTCACATAGTGCTTCAGACACTATGAAAGGCAGCCAGTAAGGAGCAACCAAAGTGTGTGGGTGTGGCGTCTTTAGCAATAGGGTCTTACCATCTAGTCCTGGAATGTAACCAAGAGCAATGGCAGCAGCCTCTGTGGCTTGTGGGTTTCAGGGATCTCCCTGACCAACAACTCATAAGGAAGTAGCCTACCCTTGGCAGTGAGATCTTTATTTAATAACCTCATGGCCTCTGAAAGGGGCCTTTTCCATCCGTACAGGGTACTGCCTGTACTCTTTGAGAAGCTGTTTTAATACACCGTTCTCTCTTTCAGTTAACCGAGCTTGAAGAGAACAGTCAGGACAGTCAGGTATGCGGAACACCACTGCACATGGTTGTCATCAGGCCAGGTCTGTACATCAGTGTTAATTGATTACTCCCGTCACCTCTCTATGAATGTCAATACATAACACTGAATTGTATGAAACCGTTCATGATGGCTTCATCTGCTGCTCACTTATACAGCCAGTCTTGTAGGAGGTCTATGGTAATGCTCACACAGGCAAGGACACATATGTATGCCTTGTCAATGAACATAAGACCATATAAGTCTATTTTCTTATCTTTTATAGGAAAATCTGGCACATGAGTGTCTCACTTAAGCACCCATTCACTGAGCCTGGGATCAGGTGTCACATGGCTGAAGACCATGTAGGAGATTAGAATCTATCGCCTCATGTTGCTTCTCTGTGACCAGATTTTACATGAATCCAGGGAACAGTTCCTGGTGGGACCTGAGGGCAGATGGCCTGTACTTCAATACGGACATCTAATTCCTGAATTTTACGAGATTGCAATTGGCTGTGGTCTTCCACAAGGGCAGTGCCAAGATTTCCTTTTGATCTCCGGTGTCTAATTCTTTTCACATCCGTTGTCCCCCTAGTGGCCAACCCCGCACTTGCCAGGTCTCCCCGGTCTCCCCCCACACACACTGGGCACCCATGAAGCCTCTGAACGTGGTGCAACTCCAGGACGCATGGTGATAAGTGAATCTCTTGAGTTCCCTGCTGCTCATATCGCTCTTAGCTTGGCTTTCAGCAACTTCCTTCCTTCCTTTCTTTCTTTCTTTCTTTCTTTCTTTCTTTCTCTCTTTCTTTCTTTCTTTCTTTTCCTTGAGCTACACAGTGCTTGTATTCATGTGTATCACCACAGCTACACATTCCTATTTGGTGTTCCTATTCATTCTATAAGTTTACAGACATCTGTAAGGAGGACTGGTGTCCTTGGGAAAGGTTCCAGAGGCTTGAAAAGACACTGGCTCCATGACAGTCTGGATGGCATTGACAACAGGGCTCATCGACACCACATACATCATGCTGCTGTCTGTCACCTTCATAAGGAGGGCTTATGTGCCTGCCACCCCAGAGAGAGGCTCGCCCAAAGGCCTTTGGCTCTACCTGTAATTGCACTAGCTGTTCTCACTGCTGTGGGATGCAGTGGTGAGTTCCCACTGTTGTAATGCATTAAACGCAGCCAGCAACTGCTGTTCTAGCACGGTGGGCTGAGCTTTTGTTCCTTTCCCAGCACTGAGTCACTGAGGCCACACCCCTGCTGGAATCATTTGTTCGGGTTATTTTTGTATACAGTCCCCAGCTATATATAGCCTTCTAAGCTCCGAGTGACTTTTCACATGTGGAGACATTGAGATAATGGAGTCCACGGTGGATGTTAAGCCTGTCCTTTAAGGATTTTAGCCTGATCACAGCCTTTGCCGGGGGAAGCCTCACTTCGTATTCCTCTTTATCAAGGTATAAGGAGGATGGGTAACGTGAGTGAGGTCAGGTCTAAAGTCTATCAATATCCCAAGAGCCATCACCACCGACAAAACCTCCAGCTCCCTTACATTTACAGGCACAAACTGTTGGAAAATCTAAAAACTAATTAAATCCAGTCATTCCAGAAGCCCCTGAAGAAGCCAGTTGGTGTCATACTGTATGTGGGAAAGAGCTTTTGTCACCGACTTCTGCCACAAAGTGACACATCCCCCGTGAAGAGCAAGGGGTTTTGATTGTCACTCACATACCAGCAGCTGAGAATAAACAGTAAAATGGGAACTGTTGAGAAGTCCTGGACTTCAGAATAAAAGTCCAGACCCAGTATTACTCAGCCCCTGAACTCACCGAGCCTTATAAGCCGTAGTCCCCTAGCAATGAGGAGGCCTAAAAGTAAGCAACTTTGGCCAAGGAAAGCTAGAGCAAGATAGGCATGTGCCCTCTCACCAAATGCCATTTTTGCCTGGGACTTTGCAGTGCAGTGTTGCTGGCCCAACATGTCACCTTATCTTTTGGATAAATACTGTGTTGTGTTTATACCAATTAACTGCTTGAAACAGTGATACCCCTGTCTGTTTGCTGTGTCAAGCCTGCAATGTATTTTCCGAGTGGCTGGATTTTAAATAAGGTTTCATTGTCTCCAAAAACATTTTAAATTATGATTGTCAGATATCATACGTGCTTTACCAGACCACAATACTCTTGCATATATGTCTTTTAGATTATTTTTTCCAAATCTGTAAAAACAAAACAAAACAAAACAAACCTCAGTGGTTGGCATTATATATCTATATAATGAAACCTTTCCGTGGAGTGTGGCCAGGACAGTATATCAAGGTCTCCAGCCACTGTTCCATGACAAATGGTGGCACTGAGGCTAGCCTTAGATGAGCACTCTGACGGTCCACCGGTCAACTATTCCAAGTGACTTAAAACTGCTCTTCCAACCTAGAAACTAAAGGAACACTATTTTTTTAAAGTACGCTATCAAGCTGTAAGAGAAAAAGGCCTATTCTCTTAGGTCACTTGCTTCATCAAAAGAGCAGTGTTGGGTGCCGCAGCATGGATGAAGGGGGATGCCCACCCGTGTATATCACACGTTAAAAGAAGACTAATACATGCATAATTCCACATGAGGCATCTGGTCCCCCATCTATGGCCTTCACTTACAGGCAGCATTAGCTACCCTTTTAAATGAAGGATGCAGGTGGTTCCCACTTTAGAACATTTTTTTCCATCTACATTAGGGGCTACAATGGAGACTACTTGTACCTCTTTGTCTTCCACTCTTACTTTTTAAATGAACGTTTTGGTGAACTTCTCACAAACACAACATTTTGGCTTTTGAAAGTTGTTCCCCCCCCCCCCACACACACACCCATCTCTCATCCCACACACACCAAGGAACTCCAGCTCAGCGCAAATCACTCCACATTTGTTTCCAATTAAACTCAGACAAGTTCCAGTGTCTGTCTGTTTGTTTTTTAACTCTCGTCTTCTCCCAAGAGCCTTATCACCTTACAAAGTTAACTTATATGGCAGTCTAGATCATTCACATATGCCAAAGCCTTCCCTACTTCATAAAGATTATGTCCCATAATAAGACTCAGGAAAGCTAGTAAAATCCCGTATTAATCTCCTGGTCCCTGAAGCATCAATGACCTTCTTAACTCTCCTGTGAATATAGTTCTATCTGCTCCAGTGAATAAGGAATTATACACCATTTCTCTTATTCCCAGTTCTCCCAGCAATGCCTCTCCTTCCTCTATTGTCCTCCATTCTTTAATATGGACAGGGACCTCAGCAAGCAATAGTCATGTGTTCTTAACAGCTCATATAAACCAGTGCACCAAGGGCTGGCTCTCTTAATACTGTCTCAGCTATGCAGCAGTTGTCTTGATGAGGGATGGGTAGTTATATTACTCTGCGTTTCACCATCCATAACTCTCAGAAAATGCCATCAGCCATCATATCTCAGAATCCCATAAGCCAGGCTATAAGAGGCTCTTCCGTTGCTTATTTAAAAGCCATTTCTAATTTAATCAGTTGGTTGCTGAATATTTCTTAGTTACCGTAGTTTTTTATATTGGGCTACGGTTAAGACCTCCAAGTACCTATGAGATCCCTTTCTCTATTAAAAGTCAGACCTGCAGGTTGCCTTCTATCACTTCCTGGGTTATCTTCCTCCTTATTCTAAAGCTCTTCCCGTGAGTTCCAAGTTTGGGATCCCAAGAAAGATTTTTAGGATAGATCAAACTTGCACTCTCTTCTGTCCAATTTCCATGCCCACTCCCACCTCCCATAAGAAGTGGCAAACAAGCCTCATCATAATAGCTACTTTTTTTTAAAAAATCTGATATATTTTTCCAAAACAAAGGTTAACACAGAAGATGGCAGTCACATGCCTTTTTTGTTGTTGTAGTTCCCCCTTTTGCACAAACAAACTCCCTGAGTATTCATCTTGGCCTCGTTTATATGTTTCCTCACTTACAGCAGTGGCCACACAACCTTCCCGACACCCTGCTGACATTCTTGTGTCTTATTTGCTACTCTCAGCAACCAAAAATGTTTCTCTAAGCCTTCAAGTGTGCAGAGAGCATCTCTATATGCACGTGGTGGAGCCCATTCACCAAACAACTGTGCCATTTCATGCCACATGAAAGAAAAGTGCCACTTCAGGATTCCTCCCACAGACACTCTACCTTCAGGTGACTTCCATCTCAGGTACATCTCTCCCCGTCCATAGCAAGACCCACGCAACCGTAAGAAGACACACCCCCACATATGGAGAAGCCATAGCGATGTTCTCCCTACAGGTGCTCCACTTTCAGATTGTTAAGCCGCAGTTTGCATGTGTTATACACAGCCACTTTTCCAAAGGCTCTGACACTCCCTTTTCATACGCCAAGGGTGTTGTGTGACTTTTCCTGGAATGACATGAATAGACATATACTCACCTCATTCAAGACAACGAAAAAAGTCTGCCAAAATCCAACATGGCAAACCAATAACTTCACTGTGTTATTTACAGGACCATGGGCGAGGGATATGCTCATAGGACTGTGGACAAGTCCAAGGCAGATGGATCACTAAAAAGCCCACTCCAGCATTGGTGATGATTCACAGAAGTTATAGCAGACAGCCTGACAGGTTAAAGAATCTCTTCTCTCTAGCAATTGTTTATTTCTTCTATAGCCTTCAGAAGAGGACTTTGCAAATGGTGTTCCTTTACTTGCCAAATTTAATGAGCCTCCTGACTCCTTTCTCAAAAGAATGTTTCATATCAGAGGAAATTGTTATGTAACACACGGATACCTTAACTTGACATCAGTCTCAAGTTTCCCAGCTCAGGAACTAGATGACATCATATGTGGCCTCTGAGAAATATATTGAAAGACGTGGTTCTGGATGAATTTGGACATGGCAGAGCCATAGAGACTGAGTGCCCCAACTTAGGGTCTCTAGCTCACTTCATTTCTGGAAAGCAAAGAAAAAGAACCAGTGAGTTTCAGATTCTGTGGACCAATAGAAATATCATGAGAAGCAAGATTCAGATCCTCTCTGTGGCATCACTTGGACAAAGTTCTGAATCCAAGCTTCTTGACCTCATACATGTTGTTTCTATACTTAGAGAACACAGAGGATCTTCTCTTCCAAACCCAGGCATCTTATACCACTTACACTAAATTAAACATTCAATTGGGAATGGTGACACACAGTTGTGATCCCAGCACTTGGGAGGTGGAAACAGGGGAGCCAGGAGTTCAGGGTCACCTTTGGAAGCAGTGAGTTTGAGACCAACATTATCTACATGAGACCTTGTCTTAAGGACCAAAACTAAATGAAAACAAACAAGTAAATAAATTGAACATCCAAGACAATCTATGGTCAGTACACCACACCATAACATAAAAAATAAAATAGAACGGCATTGTCATCTAATACATAGAAGTGAACTGCACTTCATATGAAGACAACATGAACAGACTTTTCCTACAAGCCTGGCAGAGCCAGGAGAAAAGGAAGTTTACTAGCTCTGGAACTATTCCGCCTCGTATGATCAGTGTTAGCCCGGTGAACATATCTGCCTTGGAGTCAGTGGTAATCATAATTAAGAAGAGAAATCTTTCAATAAAATACATGTATGAGATTTTCTAATTCTATGTAGGACATGTAGGATTGTCCTAATAGTCTCACTCTCATGAAACCAGCATCCGATAAATACTTACAGGTACATAAAAGCTACAGTCCACCTGCCCTGCATCTCACAGCCTCCTGCAGAGCCTCAGCATGTTGCCCTGACTCTAAATAAACTCCGTGTGCTTCTAAGTAATAAAGTTTTACAGAAGAAATAGTTGTGATAGTTTGCATGGCCATTGATAAGACTTGTTTCTGAAGAGCACATGCAAACGAGTAATAAACCCCTCTAGCAAACTAAATTTTTTTAAATCCTAAAATCCACAGAATCCACAGAATCTTGTAAGAACCAATACCTACACGGAACATTAGGTCAGGGAAAATTTAATTAAACTGACCACTAAGGGCAGTGACAACACGGTATTTATGACATGATTTTGTGCCACTATGAGAATATTTACTTTACAAGGATGGTGGAAGCCATTTTTCAAGACGTAAAGACCACATGGGAACCTGCTGTAGAATGAAGGGAGCGAAGCTGTGGAGATACACATTCAACAGTCATATCATTAACATGATGCCTACAAAATGCTTGCTCGGGTTCTCACGGACCATGTTACATGGATTGGCCCTGAATTAAAAAATAACCAATCGTAGATCTTTAAAGAGTGAGGACAACAGAAAAATTATTAGTGAAAATGAAGATCTCATATGCTCTTTTTCAAATCAAATTAAAAAAAATATGCAGGGTCTACTATAAAAGAGATGCTTTGCATGGTTTTATTCTTAGAAGTTAAGTGTGAGGCTGGGGAGGTGGCTCAGTGGATAAAGCACTCGACACATAAGCTTGACAACCTGACTTCAGTTCCTAGATCCCCGTGGAATGCTCGACGTGGTAGCATACATCCATAATCCTAGCACACTTAATGAGGTACGGAAGGAGGGGACAGTAGGATGCCTGGAAGCTTGTGGGCTAGCTAACATGGTATACACAGTGGTAAAAACAATAGACCTTGCCTCGAAGACAAGGGAGAAAGGAGTGGACTAGCTTCCCAGAGTTGTCCTCTGATGTCCACATATGACCTGCATCACATGCACACCTGCGCTGACACACATGCACCATACATACATACATACATATCATGCACATGTTAGAAGAAAACACTATCGAAAAGTAAAGTGACTTATTAATAACAAATAATCAAAAAGCCAAATAAGCTTGAGCACTTCTCTTTAGTCAGGCACTTAACAAATGAGATGAAATGTCTGTTCCTGTGGCATTTATGTTCAGGGCATGGGGGACATTTGCAGAGCAATAAGCAATAGTAAGCAAGTTACACATGATGTTTGAAGCTAGTACGTTCTGGGGGAAAGAACCAAACAGACGGCAAAGAGACTGGCAGTGGGAGGAGAAGTTGCTTTTGCAATGCCCTAATTGACAAGCATCAAGGTGGTGTTGCCAGGGCCATGGTAAGTGCTAGCCAGTGGGCACCTAGGGAGAGCCTGTCCCTATGCAGGGAGCAGGAACAGAAGGCTAGACAAAAGATGAGAATGGCCAGCAAGTGTAGGATCTGCCCTGAGATGCCTTTGGCCATTGGAAGAATTTTTTTTTCAATACATTTTGGAGGCCACGGGGGATGGAGGATAAATAGGTGAATCTAGCTTAAAAAGCAAATAGCTGGGGCTAGTGGCACAAGCTTGTAATTCTAACTACTTGGAGTATTGAAAGTTTTAAGGCCAGCCTGGACGACAGAGGTAATTGAAGACTATCCTGGGTAATTTAGTGAGACCCTACTTCAACATAAGCAATATATGTTATTTATATATAATAAACAATATATCCACATATATGTATTATATTTGCATATATATGCAAATATAATATATATAGATTGGGGACAGATGATCATCATGAAGAAAACAAAGGACAAGTGCTGGCAGGGATGTAGGGAAAGAGGAATCCTTATTGTTTGACAGTGGGAGTAAAAACTAGTGAAGCCATTATGGAAATCATTATGGAGGCTTCTCAAAAAATATATATATAATAATAAAATAAAGACTTACCTGGGAGGGAGAAACTATGATCAAGAAGATGGTTTTCCAAGGGCAAGGCTCATCCAACTGAGCTTCAGATATACTGACGACTGCAATTTCTCCAAATGTGTGAAAGTCAACTGCATGGTTCGGGAGACTGCATTTGTGTTCTCCCTTGCTTTAGTAAAAAATAAATAAAGACAGAACAGAACTATAGTATAACCCAAATGTATCCAGGGGGCACATGCCCAGAGGACTCTATGTCCAACCACAGACTTACTTGCTCATCCATACCTATTATCACTGTTCTACTCATGATAACAAGAAAATGCACCCCAACCAGCCTACATGTACAGCAGCATGTGAGTGGGCGGTGCAGATATGGAGATACATATATGGCGGAGTTTTATTCAACCATAGACAGAAATGGAAGTATGAAATTTGCAAGAAAAAAAAAATGGCATGGGCCTGGAAAATACAAATGTTGCACTTGAAAAATGTAAATGTGTTGGAGATTGGTCTGATGTATTCTGATGCTAATTGCTGGCTCACAAGATCTTCTCGCTGCCCTGAGCCTTGCCTCTCTGATTGGCTGAATAAATATACCTGGGCAAGGCAGAAGGAAGGGGCGGGAGGGGTAAAGGTTCTGTGGGCTTTGGGCAGAGAGAATCTTGGGAAGGAGGAAGAGACTCTCCACGGGATAGGAATAAAGCCGCGTGGCCCAGAGAAGAAATTCTGAAGTTCCTCATGGAAAGAGGTACAGAACATTAGCAAGTATTTTGAGATTTTGGATGGGAGGTAGCCCAAATAGAAATTATTAGAAGCAGATGGAATGGGATGGAGACTGCGAGTTATTGGAGGATGTCTTAGGAGGTAACATCTGCCTTGCCCTAGGTAAAGGCTTATTCTAGACTGCATCAGGTGTGTGTGCGTTTTCATTGATTGCTAACAGGTTAGAAAATACTGCCGTAATAATAAACATTTACTAGACCCTACCTTTAAATTAACAGCAACATAAATGTTTTCCTATGGGGATCCTAGCTTCAAGCATTTATATTGAAGTCACATAACCAGGAAAAAAGACACAAAGTTGGATGCATAGAGAAGAGGGGGATGGATTTGGGAAGAGTGCGGCTGAACAACCTTTGATTGCATGAAACTCACAACTAATTAAAAAAAAAAAATGAAAAGGAAATGGCAACCTCCTTGCTTTGCAGGACTTTTGAAAAGAGCCTTTCTGAAAATAGACCTAGTCCACTCCTTTGAATCCTAACGAGATTGCCCATCAGTATCCAGAGGAGCTGTTCTCTGTGAAGCAACACAGGTGATCCTGCAGTGGGGATAGATGGGTGGTTAAGGCACTTGAAGTCAGAGAGCTGAGTCCAAGGAAGTCAGAGGTGCTGAGTCCAAATCTCAGTGTTCTTTCCTTTCTTATCCTCTATCAATGATAGAGGATATCCTCCTATCCTTACCTGTAGAAAAAAAAATCGGAGGGATGGAGTCCATAAGGGGAAAAAAGTGAAAAAATATTCCTCGGAAACCATGACCTAGGGCTGGGGACGTTACAAGGTGATAGAGTGCTTGCTTAATTCCCATGAAACCCTTTGTGTGCTTTGTGGCACATGATGCTACACATGCAAAGCTTTCTCAGTGAGCAAAAGCTATGGTTGTCTCTACCCACATCCCCATGCACATCTGCACACATTCCAGTCTTTTCCCTGACATGCATGTCTGGATTCAACATGGCAAATTTTTAACTTTAAATAGATGGGCATTTGTGTGACACACATATTCAGGTAGTGTGAATTCAATTGCTGGGGTGTCTGGTGTTTATCTGGTATTGGGACGTGTTGGTACATAGGGGTACAAGGTAAAATTTGTCCTTTATCGTTTACTGTGAGGATGGATGGTATAACTTAGCCCCTCATCTTTATGCTGCTGGCAAAAGAAGAATTACAAGTATCTGTAACTTGTGTAGAATGGAGTGTGTGTGAGCGTCTTCTGTATTCTGCATGTGAGAAAATGAGGGCCTATAGATATGAGGGCCTATAGATATGTGATGAGCACACTTACACCTCAGAATCTTCTTATTGGTGAATCTCATTGCTCACGGCATAGATTTTATAAGGACACCATCTTGCCTATGCGTCATATATTTTGAGTAGATCCACCCCTTTTGCAGCCCCCTCTTTTCCTAGTTTTGCTGAAAAATAAATTGAAATTTCTTTCTCAAAAGTGACATGGCATCCAAAGTACTATCCAAGTGTGATGGTTCACACCTCAAGTCCCAACACTTGGAAAGGAGAAGTAGAAGGACTGGGAGTTTCAAGCCAGCTTGGACTATATACCAAGACACAATCTTAAAAAAAAAAAAAAAAAAAAAAAAAAAACCGAACCGGACACTGATGCTGGATCAGACCTGACAGGATTCATTCCTCTCAGCAAGCTGGACACTGACATCCTGCATCCTTCATGTTCCAGGCCCAAGTGCCTCAGTTGTGTTCCTCATCAGAACAGGACAGCTCCCAGGACAGCTTCAAAGGAAGCTTCTGATCCCAATTGGTCCAGCCTTTCAGACTGTCCTACATAGGACTCTAATTAAGCCTGGAATTTCTCAACATATAGAAACTGGGCCACAAACACTATTCCTAGCTTGTTTAACCACTTTCCCCAATTTTATTTGGGCCCCTACAAAGGTATTATTCATCCCAAATCAGATGAAAGAAACCTTAAGAGAATGATGCCCCATTTCCCAAGGGAAGATGGGTAGATTTTGAGTTGTTTTCTTGGGTCATAGATATTTATTTTCATTGGGAGTTGGTTATAAGTTATTGGTCTTATTAGAGAGAAAACAGATTGTACTCATGAATGTCTCTCCTTTCCTTTATTTTTCATCCTTAGGTATGGAGATTGGGGTTGAAAAGATAGAAGGGGAAATACAGAAATATATGGGGATAACAGGACAAAAAGCAGATTAATGAATCTGCCTGCAACTTAATGCCTTAATTGTTACTCATAAGGTTATTTTAAATTCACTGGCATAGAATGTTGTATATAGATGCAAAATAGGCTTAATTTTAGATACATTGATATAGAATTCAAATGTAAGATTATTCTTTACACCCATTGTATATATTTCTACTCTAATATGCAGTATTGTACCCATACAACTCAATTTTAATACAAGGTTTATTTCCAATACTTTGAAAGTGCTATTACAGGCTGTTTAGGATAAGTAAGTTATACAAGTTGTTAGTTGATCAAATCATGGTCATATCAATTACTAGTGTATTTTTATCACAAGAATATATATCCTGGGTATAACAGGTAGATATGATTCTTTAGAAAAATAGGGTAAAATAGTTAGATAAGGTCTTCAAAAACCTCAGATACATACAGAATATGGCATTAAACATGTTTTTATTATTTCAAAGATACATTTACAATGAGACAGGTTAACTCCTGGCAACACCCAGCCTACCTCAAAGAAGATAATGAGCATTAAAGAACCTCCTTATGGAGTTGGATTCAAATGTGGCAAACAAGCCACTGGCAAATGTCCTCATTTCTATCACAGATAGAATCCTGCCTAAAAATGGACAGCCTTGGATGCAGGCAGAGTCGACGGCCAAACTCTGCCAAGATAGGGTAAGCAAGTCCTCAAATAGTTCCTGCCTCACAAATATGTCTGTCAGATATATTGGGCCAGAAGGCTGAAGATGATGCTCCAACATTATAGAGAGTTGTGGGTAACTGTTCAGGAAGCAAAATATCTCTGTCATCTTCTCATTTTGGAAGCTGCTAACCTGCACTCCTTGTATACTCAGGTAATTAATTTTATTCCTACTCAAGTCTCTGATGGGGTTGAATACCAGATAGTTTAATTTTACAATTAAGCTTAGTTGTTTGGGGGTTAAGATGTTTTAGGTCTAGATAGATGTTTTAAGTTGATAATGATGAGATATGATAGATACTGATTTACATTCAGAATTTTAGATGTACCAACATAGGAAAGATGTTTTCTTCAAGGCTGCCAAATATAAATAGCCAAAACATTATTAATGTAACATATATATAATTTCTGATTGCTCCATGGTTCTTCTCACTGTAGGTAGTTTATTATATATGTGTGTAATAATATAAATGTGTATGTAAAAATATTTAATAAAAATAAATAAAGAAAAATTTGAAGGTCAAACATTAAAAAAAAAAAAAAAAAAAAAAGAATCAAACATACTAAAAGTACTGATCATTCCTGGCGGACCACAAATTTACCAAAGGGTAGATTTTCCCTGTGATCATTCCTAGAAGAAGAAGCAACAGAACTTTGCTAAATTCCTCTGAATAGAAAGTTAGCCATTGCCAAGAAAAAAAATCATTTTTATTTTCTTATCCCCACTCCCATTTTTTGTTTCTTGCTTTTTCTTCCACCATACTTTACTTTGTTACTTTTTTCTTTGTTCTCTTCCCTCCTTTCCTTCCTTCCTTCTTTCCCCCTCTCTTTTTTCCTTTGTGTGTATATGTGTGTACTACATGCATATACTGTGTGGTATGTATTTATATGTGTGTGTGTGTGCAGGCATGCATATCCCCAAATGTGACAGAAGAGGATAAAAAGTGTCATGTGTATCACTCTCTGCCTTAAGCTCCCAGACAGGGTCTCCCACTGAACCTGGGCTTGCTGTTTTCTGGCTAGGTTATCTGTCAAACAAGCCCCATCAATCAATTGGTCCTCCATCTTCTCCCACAGCGCTAAGATAACAGGTGTGCACATCCATATCTGCTCTTTAATTTCACTTGAGTAGTAGGGATCTAAACTCAGTCCTTATGTTTGCTCAGCAGATGTTCTCACTACACTAAACCCCAAGAAAAATCTTTTAATATATTATTTATTAAAGGAATATTTATTATGGCAGTAAGTAAAGAATTACTTTCAGGATGTCAAAGTAATTTCTCAAACTTATATTATTAATGAGCCTAAGAACCAGCTGACTCACAGATACTCATTTATTTTTAAAACTTACTCATAAATCAATTTGATAAACTTGTATTTTACAATGAGCAGATACCAAGTATATAAAGAGCAGCATAATTAATCATTTCCCTAGCGTTCCTAAAAACTAATGTGGAACGCCTCGATGGCTGTCATGTAGCATATTACTTTTTAAGAGGTGAAATTTACTGTTATTTTAGTAATTTGACCATATCACATTTTCAATGTGGGTAGAAAGTACCACAAGATTTATACCCAAAGTTATAGTCACTTTTTAAAATAAAAAACTAAATTATCTTTCTAAATTTTGGCAAAATTAATTTATCACTGACTGTAGATATTAGAACCTCATATGCATAGCCAGCTGAGTTGGTCATGGTCTCTGACCAAAAGGTTCTGTAGTGCCTGGAATGTATTTATAGTGCTTTGCTAGTGTGCAACTTATTACACTATTGTTGTAGAACACCTCAGTATGACATGCAATTAGGTAAATTTAAATTTAGAGCAATTTTAAGGTCACCCAAGCTGTTCCAATTTCATCCTACCATTTTACAAATGAAGGGATCCTGGCTTAAAGAGGCAAAGTAAACAGTTCAAAATCACAGTTGATGGAGAAGCTTGAACCAGTTCCCACTTAGGACTTGGAATCCCCTGTGCTTCCTGTACAGCAAGCACTGCTTAACAGGTGAGCAACAAGCAATCCAGAAACAGATTTTCCACTATGACCCTCACTGGCATGTCCTAGACACCATTACAGAAAGCACACATCAGCAACACCAAGAGGCTTCACGTAGCATCTTTAAGAAGAATAGCATTAAAATACGCTTTGTCAGAAAAACTCCATAATGATATCAAATACCTTGTGTGTGATTTTAAAAGTAAAAAAAAAAAAAATGATGTGGTACAAATTTAAAAAGCAATCTAAAAACAGCCATCATGAAAAAGAAGGAGAGCTCACCATCTTGCATTTGACAACCATGCTTCCACTTTAAGTAAGACTACTTAAGTGTGTATCATTGCAGCCTTGCCAGAGTGCTAGAAAGGCTTTCATGAGTGAGAACTACATCTTTAAAATGTGTATTAAGGTTCATGGTGTCTGAAATTATCTATTAAGTTGTGTTGTGGTCCTTGCATGTGTTTTGGTTTGTTTTGCCAACTGGCTGACTTGTTGTTATGTTCTTTTGGTCCAGGCTTATTTTCTTGTGCTGCCTAGGATGTGGAGTGTGTGTTAATGAAGCTAATTAAATTTACATTTGGTGTTTTTTTTACATCAGTGGTCCTTCACCTCGATCTCAAACTGTTCATTTATAGTGGATAGGCCAGGAATACAAACCTTTTTGTACATCAAGGATGTCCCCTTAGTATTTAGAATCAATGTATGCTTAGCTCCCTTTAGACATTTTATTTTCAACTGTACAAATTAATGCTAAAAATAATCAGGATCAGGACGGACTTTCATGGAGCAGAAATGATGAGTTTGATTCTCAGACTTCAGATTTTTGTGGATGAATTTCGCCCCACCCCCATCCCCATCACACCAACTAGTGAGGGAGAAGAACAGAAAGCTTTATTAGCTTTATCATCTCCAGACCATCCAGTACACCTGGGAGCCGAGCCCATGACCCAATCCTTTGCTTGAAACCGCCAGAGCATCCACTAATGAGAAAAGATGCAGGACTGAGAGCCGCGAAGTACCCAAGAGCCCCAGCCCCAGGCCAGCTACCAGGCCAAGGCAAACTTCCTTCTTCCTCTGTACAGAGGGAGCTCCTCTGAACCCAACAAAACGAGAGGTCTCTGTGGGGATTATCTCAGCCCGACCTAACAAGCTTTCTTCTTTTCTGCTGCGAATTGTCACTTAGCCTATTTAGGGCTAGGTTCTCATCTTAATTTTTTTTTTTTTTTTTAATTGTGGTTTTAGACACAGAAGGCATTTATTCTCTTCACTGTTCTAGTAGCTGGCCCTGGGATGCAGACTTCCACATTCCCACCACTCCCTCCCTCCCTGGCTTTATCATCATTCCTTTCAATCCCTTTCACTTGAAAAAAAAAAAAAAAATTCAAATGTTTTGAGAATTTTATGCATGAGTACACTGTATTTATAGCCTTTCCACCCTTTCTTCTCCCTCCTCAAACTTGTCCTGTTTCGCCACTAAATTCAGGACCTCGTCTTCTACAATTATTATTGTTAGGATTGCAGTTTTTTTAAAAAAAAAATAAAAGTAGGATGACTTCCACGGAAGCCAAGGACCAAAGGTCAGGCCTTTTCCTAGGGCCACGAGCTACTTAGTTTTTGTCAACTTGACACAAAGTAGAGTCACCTGCAAGAGGGGAACCTCAATAGAGACACCGCCTCTGTCTGAGGAGTCTGTAGGCATGTCGGGTGCATTTTCACGCACGTTGACTGACGTAGGAGGGTCCGCCCACTGTGGGTGGTGCCATTCCCTGAGCAAGTCGGGAGGTAAAAGAAACTGGGCTGGGAGCCTAGATCTCTGCTTCATCTCCTGCCTTGAGCTCCTGCTGTGGCTTCTTTCAAGAACGGACTATGATCTGTAAGCCAGAAATTCGCTCCTGGTTTGGGTGGTGGTATTCATCACACTAAAAGAAAGCAAACTAGGGTAGTGCATAACGAGCCGGTGGCAAGGCTTGCATTTTCCCCACTTTTCCATCATAAGTGTCAAAGCCTGCATTTATTCACTTTTCCATTATCCCACCTTTTCTCATTTTTCTTTACAGGATGAAGTAGTTACTCAGGAAACTAGTATTCCTAATTTTTTTCTTTGTTTTTTTTTTTTTTTTTCTCAATGTATTATCGTTATTGATTATTTGGGAGTTCCATGCAAGGCACCTTATTGCATTCACTTCCCTTTCCTCCCAAGTCTACCCTCTCACCCTTTTGCCCCGCCCCCGAAAAAAAAAGTGAAAAAAAAAAATGCCAAGTCTAATTTGTGTTGACCATATATACTCATTGGAGCATGGTCAAACTCCCATTGGCCAGCCCCATAAAGACAATTGGGTCCTTCCTCTGCCTGCTGCCAGAAACCATCAGCTGTGAGGAGCTACATTTCCGCATTTTTGCCACAAGTTTTAAGGACTCTCTTAACAGTTGCCTTTCTGGACTGCTTCCTTTTATTGCAGGGGGAGGGGCCGCAGAAGCCTTCAGTCTCTCTCATTCTCAATTATGAGTCTGCGGAAGAAGCTTCCTTGCCCATAACAGCCGGTGGCAGCACGGACCATAGACATTCACACGGCTTCTGGTGGCAGCAGCATAGAACACGAACGGAAGGTGCATGGTGACCTCCAGGGTCCCTCGGTGTCACAAGTCCATGTTGGCACCATGCTTCTTCTCCTATGACACTGCTATTTCAGCTATGTCCTCTCTTGCGCCCGCCCCCCCCTTTTTAGGGGGTGTTTGTTTGTTTGTTTTTGAGACAGAGTTTCTCGTGTGTAGCCTTGGCTGTCCTGGACTCACTTTGTAGACCAGGCTAGCTTAAAACCCACAGTGATCCGCCTGCCTCTACTTCCTGAGCGCTGGGATTAAAGGCGTGCGCCACACGCGTGGCGCCCCTCTCTCTTGGTCTCCTTTGTCCCCCAGTCTCTCACCCGCACACTCTGGCTTTCTCTTGCACTCTCCCCTCAACGTGCCTTTCCTCTCATGGCAGGATCCAGTCGGCTGGCCGTCCTCAGTCTACGGCTTTCTCTCTCTGCTCTAGACTCCCCCAGATGCCTCTGGCTGTAGCCTCTCTCATATCTTTAAAAAGAAAAAAAAAAATCCTTCCACTTAACCATACCTTGGAGAAGCCATGGTCTCAGTTTATGCATAATTAATGATTATTTGTTGTACTGAGCAGTAGGCCTCATAATAATATTTTTGTTCAAATACCCCATGGGTTCGTGGACTGAACTCAGGTCATCAGGTTTGTGTGGCCTTTACCTGCTGAGCCACATCTCCAGCCCCCTAATTGTTATATTTTTTTAAACAATAGTCGTTCTAACAGGGTTCCCCCAGTTAATTTGACTCTGTGAATCATCATAATTGACCTAGCCATTTGGGTACACTTAAGGTACATTAATTTCTGCTTGTCAGTTATTGGCAGAGGGTTTATGCATAGAAAGCAATGAAATGCTGTGAACAATTGTATAGTCACTTCCCAGAAGCTAGGAATATTTTAGTTGTAAAATTAAAAAAAATATTTGTTTCCTGGAAAGAACAGAACATTAGGCATGTCAAATTCAAATAGATTTTTTTTTCAATAGATGTACAGTCTGTTCTTATCCAGCTAAATTAAGAGTAGGCGGAGGTATATTCACAATTTAATTCACAAATAATATGAGATGGGGCTGGAGAGATGGTTCAGCGATTAAGAGTATATACTTACAGAGGACCCAAGTTTGGTCTCCAGCACCCAAATAATGACTTACAATCATCTGTAACTCCATTTTCAGGTGATCCTACACCCTCTTCTGGCCACCAAAAGACAGGCATCAGACATATATATGATGCACATAAATAAATGTAGGCAGATATTCAAACGGATAAATTAAAATAAATGCTTTTTATATAAATGTTTATATTGTTGCTTATACTATATATATAGTATATACTATATATATATAGCTGGGATTAAAAGCATGTATATAGCATATATACTGTATATATGCATATATATAATTCAACTCTAAAGAAAATGAAGTCTGAAATTTTGTAGGAATATGGATGGAATTAGAATGTATAGTTAAGCCTAGTCACACCCTCTCAGAAAGAAATAAGCCCCACATTCTCCCTCATGTGCATAATCTGACCAAAACAAATATACACGTATGTACAGTATAACATGCAAGAGAACAGAAAAGGCAAATATAAGGAGGTGCGAGTGTATGCGGGTAATGGACACACACATGCACACACATGTACACACATGTACATACCTACACAAAGCTGGTTGTTTTATAGTTCTTATTCTGTCTGGAGTATTTTTTGGTTTCAGAGGCAGACAAGTGTATAAATTTAACGCAAAGCTTCCATTTTGAATGCCATTCTAACTGTATATATGTTTATTAACTTTAAAGTCTTTGGGTCTAGTTAAGTTTGGTATGTAATGTTCTTATTTACTTCCAAGGTGTTTTTTTTTTTAAATAATACAGTATATCAATACAATCTCTCTAAAGGTTCTCAGCCTTCCTAATGCTGTGACCCTTTAATACAGTTCCTCACATTGTAATGACTCCCAATCATAAATTGTTTTGTTGCTGCTTCATAACTGAGACCCGATAGGCTGTGATCTTATAGTGGGGGATGAGGTCCCCTCCTGCCACAAACCTACGGGAGGGGAATAAGATGAAAAAGGGAGGGAGGGGGAATGGGAAGATACAAGTGAGGGGATAACAATTGAGATGTAATCTGAATAAATTACTTAAATAAAAAAAAGAATATCCCCCAAAAAAGCCAAGATTTAAATCAAACAAGCTCCACCCTCCTTATCCTTGCCCATATGCGTTACTGTTATGTTCTTTAAAAACTGAACACTAAGCCAGGAACAATGGTGCTTTCTTATAATCCCAGCACTTAGAAGGCTGAGGCAAGGGGATTGCGGGTTTAAGGTCAGCCTAGGCTCCACAGCGAATTTCAGGTCAGCTTGTGCTACAACACCATCAGTGAGAGCCCGTGCCAAAACACTAGATAACTAAATCCATAAAGAACCATCATACTTAAAAAATTAGTGTGAAAATGCCTCCCTTTCTCTCATTTTTAAAATATTTTGAGATTATAAATTACAACATTTCTCCTTTCTCTTTCCTCCCATCAAACCCTCCCATGTATCTCTCCCCTCTCCGCTTCAAATTCATGGCTTAAAAAAAATTAGTGGTTACTGCATGCATATATGATGTAACGTAGTTACATATATATTCCTAAATATAAGCGAGGACTGAGCACGTGCTGGCGGTGAACCTGCCTCTTCAGGCATAATGTGTTGACTGGTTCCTCTCCTGTGAGGACGGAGGGGCTGAGCCTACAGCTGTGAGCTCTGGACTTACAGGGCTTCTTGCTGAGATGTGCAGTGCCTACATCGTTCTAGTTAATTGCAGAATGAATGGAGAAATGGCAAGTGGCATCCAGTCAGTCATTGTGTGCTTATTCTGAATACACTTGCCATTTTTCCTGGCCCTTAAAGATTAATTGCAGTTGAAGGACTGGCTAAATACATAGAGAAGTCATAGACCCAGGGCAAATAAATAAAATGAAACAAAGACTCATCTGCCAACAGTTAGGGATCCATACATGCCAGTGGCACACAATCCAGTCAGAAGAGGCAGAGAGAAGTCTTGCACTGAACCCCGAAGAACAGGAAAAGTCATTTTAAGGAAGAGCAGCACAGGATAAAAAACATTCTAGACAGAAGCCACACTCTGATTTAAGTATCCAGTCTGGATAATAGTGACCAGGTAATGTGACATTCCTTTCCAAGGTGGGTAAATGCATGTCAGGCTCCGAGGCAGAGTTTTCAAAGAGAATTGTCTATTAGTGCGTTCAGGCTTTCAACCAACATTTACCAAAAGCCCACTGTACAAAGCAAAAGGTATGAGCAGATTAATAAGGCTTGTTCTCTGTCCTCAGGGAACTCCAGCTGGCAAGTATTATTTATGAAGAAGCAGGTGCCGGGATAAAGGTTAGAACAAAATGTTACGGATGGAAGAAGGATGGGTGATTATTCGTGACTAAGCAGGTCAAGAAGTCTTCACAGTGAAACATTTCTCAGCTATTAAACAGGACAGGAGAGGGCCATTTGTTCAGTTTGCCAGGATGCCTGTCGTATTTATTTTAGCTTGCCCTACTTATGAGATGTGTCAGTTGCTGATATGCTTATAAATCAGATGTTAATTAATGAGGTGAAAATGTTGCTGGGAAGTGATGAAGCCCTACTTGAGAATGACTTGGTAGAACTGAGCTCTCTACCAAAGTCAAGTTATGCAAATCAAACTGATTTCATTTCTAATAGCAAGAGATCTGGGGGTAGGGAGTGGGGGCATGGGGGTGGGGGTGGGAGGGTGGGTTGCTCTTTAGATATGTTACGAACAACCTAGCCAACAACGAGTACCCACAGTGCTAACTAACTTGATACTGAGATGATGCACACTGTATCTCTAAACCTTTCTCAGAAATAATCTTCTCCTCTATGTTTTTCTTCTCTGGGTAAAAATTCAGGCTTGCTTGATGTTTATCTGTTTTGTTTTTTATTCTTGCTTTAAAAATATACTTTCATCAGATGTAATATGTACAACTTCAGGGATCTTCAGTTAATATGTGCATTACGTTTATGGTAATATGTGCATTACATTCAGATTTGCATAAATTGGAAGGCTCCCCCATGCCCTCTTCCAGTTCATAGTCAACCCTATCAAGACACTACTGTCCTGGCTTCTATCGCTGCCAACCATTAGTAGTTTTTGGACTTTAAATGAATGTAACTATGAGGGCTGTTTATCCATACTGTGTCTCTCAGCCAAGTTCCACACACTGCACTTTTTCATTGAATTTGTTAAGAATCTATATACTAAACCAACCAATCTTCCTTCTTGATTATCTTTTTTCTTTTATTGATAGATTATGATTATAATATCATTGATACATTATGACATACATCAATACACTAGGTATCATGAAGTAACCAAGAGTCCCCTCAAACTTTTAATTCAGTCTCCACCAATCTTGAATTTGTAATCCCCCTGCCTTAGCTTTTTGAGCTCTTGGATTATAACCATGCACCGCTTTGCTAAGCTTCTTATTTTGACTGATGGACAGATGCTATTTTGGGATGATTTGGAGTGAGTCTTGGACTAAGGCATCCTCTCCCACTGAGGCCAGACTAGGCAGCCCAGCTAGGGGAAAGGAATCCAGAGGCAGGCAACTGAGTCAGAGACAGTCCCTACTTCCGTTTTTAGGGGACCCATATGTTGACCAAGCTGCAACCTGAGGTGCCAGGGTGGGTTGGTACCCCTTGGGGACCTCCCCTTCTCTGAGAAGGGGGAATGGGGGACAAAGGCATGAGGGTGGGACATAGAGGAGAGGAGGGAGGGGACTGGCTGTAAAGTGATTAAATTAAAAAAGAATGATTAAATCTTGGGCTGAGTTGATAGCCCTGTCAGTAAACCACTTTTCCTTGAAAGCTCTAGGAGTTTAGTTTGATTCTTTGGGAGCCTATTTTTAAAAGCTGGACATAGGCAGGGTGCGGTGGTGCATGCTTCTAATCCCGGCACTCAGAGAAGCAGCAGCAGGTGGATCTCTATAAATTCAGGGCCAAGGCTATAAAAAAGTCAGGCATGGGAGCTCATGCTTGTAATCTCAGCCCTGCAGAGATGGTAATGTGTGGATGTCTGGGGCTTGCTGGCTATACAGTCTAGCCTACTTGGTGACTTCCAAGTCAGTGAGAGATCCTGTTTCAAGAAAACAGGAGCAGTGCCAAGGCTGTTCTCTGGTCTTCACGTACGCCAATGAGGTGTAAACAGTTGTCCTGCCATATTGTTTAGCAAAAAATGGGAAGGAAAAGTCTGTACATTTTCAACACACATGCAAGTCCCTTCTTAGTATTTGCCATGTGCCTTTGGCTGAACTCTCAGGTGTGGACCCTAAAGGCAGGGAGCATTTTCTCTAGGAAAAAAAAACAAAACAGAGGAATTATGGATCATAGAACTCGGAGTACTTTGGGTCACTTTGTAAAGTATAGCTGAAAATCTTGTCAAAGTGAAGCCGTTAAAACGCATCACTGTGGTACCAGACACTCGGTACTGTGAATTTTCTTGCATTTAAACACTTGTATAATGTTTCTTGTGGGTGTAATTTGCATTTCCTTAGTGGCCAGTTATGTTGTGAGCTCTCTCATAGCCTTGTTGGCCATGTTGGATGTCTCCCTGTGAAATGTTGTTTAAATTTGCCTAATTTTTAAAAACCACACTTTCTTGTGTGTAGGAAGGTAGACACACGAATGCCATGCCATGCACATGGTGGTCAGCGGGCAGCTGTGGGGGTCAGTTCTGTTTTTCTACCATGTGGATCCACAGCTCAAACTCGGGATTCCAAGCGTGGCAGCAAGTGCATTCCCAGAGTGCTCCATCTCAAAAGCCTTAAAACCGCTGCCAGCCCTGCCCCCACCTTTGGATGTGGAAATTTGAGGGTTTTTTTGTTTTGTTTTGTTTTTTGTTTTTTTAAAGCAGACTATGGGATGTCTGCTTAAGTGTGACTCCTGTGGCAGAATCTGTGTCACAATACCTTTCCCCAGTCTTTCGTGTGGCTTATGTTCTTTAATCGTGCCTGTCTTCTTTTATGAACGTAAGTTCTCAATTTTAATGAGCTTTCAAATGTATTTCTTTTCTCCTGCACCACGTACGTTCTGTGACCTTTTAAGAAACTTTGTCTTCCCATGAGAAGTCTTTTGCAAAATGAAAATAAAAGATTCACATTTCTCACAGAACCCTTAACCCTTCACAAATGCGTATTTATGTACTTATATTTACCTCGAGAGCCACCGACTGCACGGGTACTGTCATAGGACACCCCATTGACAACTCCTCCAAAATTAACCCTAAAACACTAGTGTGGGAGGACTGAGTTAAAGCCATCTGACAAAGAGGTTAAACATTAAGGTAACTGTATCTCAGAAGCAGCTTATGTTTTAGGATTACATACATATTACATATATACCCATATGCTGCTCATATACAGTCAGAACTGTGTGTGATGGATAACAAACAAGGAAACTGGTTTCTGTGCAACAAAGGGTAATTGTACATATGGATCCTCAGCAATTGAGACAACATGCACAAAACATGCATAGACTGAGGCCAGACAACACTCCAGCACAGGGGGATGGAAGCAGGCAAAAAGCCCAGTCCCAGTTAAGGAGATATTAGCCATTGCTAGCTTCTGAGAGAGAAAAAGTCAGTTTTCTTTAAAGGTACACCTGGTAGATAGATTTTCCTACAGTGAAGGCCACATATCCAAAACAAAGTATATTAGCAGTATAAACTATACTTGATGTTTTTTTAAAAAGAGAATACAAAATGGTCAGGGAAAGGGGGAGGAATTTGGGATGAATAAAGGGAAGGGCTCAATATGATTAAAATGCATTCTCCAAAATTCTCAAAGAACTAATAAAAGCGAGGGGAAAACTTTTGGAATTCATGTAAGGCTACCCTTACCTATACAATAGCAACTATAAAAGTGATAATTATTTTAAACACAGAAAGCAACATTATGGAATACAATCTTGTATTTGAATAAATATTTTGTATCATTGGAAGAGGATACAGGCAGTTCTGATGCAATTTGATGTGCTGATATGGGTTGGTGGTGGTGGGGTATCTCCCCTTATCTGAGGAGTGGAGGAGGGGACAGAGGGAGATGGGACCAGGAGAAGAGGAGGGAGTGGGATATGACCAGATGTAAAGTGAATAAAAGATATCCTAATAAAATGTGGGGTTTCAGTTCTCTCTATTGTTTGGACTGTTTACTCTTATTTTTCAGTGCAGCTCATTCTGTTCTGCTGAGAACAGAACTGAAGTTCTAACACCAGGGAGCATCCTAATGGCGAATTTCTCACAATTAGATGTCCCTATGGGCATTAACACAGTAATTGTCTTGGACATGAAGCAAAGCCCAGGTGAGCTGCTCTTCTTCAGTTCATGCAGATGCTTGGGTTTCCAAGGCAACCAGATATCCAAAATGTTTTTTCCTAATACACCCTTTGTGAAACTTTGCAACAAATTATTGGACAGAATGCTCACCAGAGAAATTCTGATAACTAACATAGATCTGTTTACAACAGAAAAAAAAAAATGAAGAAATGTGGAGAGAGCAATTTGAGCTGAAGAAATTATGCATTATTCATTAGGCAAACACTTATTTCTAGCGCTCATCAATCCTGCTACATAAATTCTACTCTTAATTGCTTTTCAAAGGGTTAGACTTAGTTCTTTTGCACATTGTATCAGATACAAATCCTATTATAAGATTTTTTTCAGTAGTCTTAATTTTGGAAGACATCTTTTTTAAATAGAAATGAATTTGAGAATTTAAAAAAAGTTTGGGTCTCAATCAATGGAAGGAAAGACACAGGGAGAGAGAGAGAGAGAGAGAGAGAGAGAGGGGCAGGCTGTGGTGTGCACTCATATATGTGTGTGTATGAGTGCACATTTGTATATGTATGTGTGCATGCTTGTCATACATGTAGTGTGTGTCTGTGTATATGTGTGTCTGTGTGTGTAGTATGTGTGATCTTGGGATATAGTGATAGAGTTTAGGATCAAGTACATTTTTAAGAAAATTGCAGTGACAGTTGTCAATTCTTCAGTATATACTGAAAGAATTCAGCTCTTTTTGTCTAAGGTTGCCTAAAACTTAGCATAGTAAGTTATTAGAAATATGGGTACCTGTAATTCTCCCATTATTTCCTAGGCTGAGGGCAGATAGGCAGACAAAAATGTTTATGGACTTTCATGATGTCCTCTGAGCTTTAGGTATAGGGATTGTGTTATAGACGTTCAACTGGGGACAGACACCCAAGACACCAACTGATACCTTGTTGCTTCAAGATGGAGACACCCAGCATAGGTGGGAAAGGTGAGAGTTGCTCTTTACCGAGATTTACAATCATTTGTTTATTTACTGTTTTCAGTGTACAGGAACGGACATTCGTTCTGATTCACTAGGTCTCCAAGGCAGCTATAGGACGTGTAAGGAAGACATTCTCAACTGTACATTTTTTCAAAGCTACTGTTCTTGCCTGGGGTTATAACATTAATGTCTTCTCAAAAGTCTCTGAGTCTGTTGCTCCTTCTTTCCTGTATTATCTTTATTTCTACAGTTGTCAGAATTAGGTACCACTTTTGCATAATATAGATTTTTTTCCCTCCAAAATGTTTATTTTTTTTTCATATTTATATGTGTTCCAGTGAGGGAGGGAGGTGAGGGTGGAAGAATGGATTGATGGTTGTTGGAGCCAATTGGTACATATGGGAGATTCACCAAACCTTCCTTTCTATTTTATGCTATGATATTTGTTCTAGTGTTTTTGTTTCCTTTACAACCATTTGTCTTGACATAAAGTGAGTTTGTCTTTCTCAGTGAGAAAAAAAGTAGTCTACTTGAACCTTATTCATCTATATCTACATCTCAGTGGTGGCCACCCAGGGAATTGCCAAACACAGTCACATCCATAGGAATGTTGTCATAGTCAGTGCTAGACCACATAAGCAAGAGTCCCATAAGATGAAGATGGAGCTTAAAACTTTTTTGTTTTTGTTATTGTTGTTTTGAGACAGGGTTTGTCTGAGTATTCCTGGCTATCCTGGAACTCACTCTGTAGACCAGGTTGGTCTCAAACTCAGAGATCTGCCTGCCTGTGCCTCCCAAGTGCTGGGACTAAAGGGATGTGCTGCTGTCACCACCCAGCTAGTGGCTTACATTTTTAAAAAATACAGTTTTCTTAATGTTATAGAATATTCATTACTCCTGTTTGTGGTTTTGTTGCTGTAAACAAAGCTACTACACTAACCATCCTGTAAAAGTACAGTAACATATTATAGTACATGATGCTTGGTCATAGTCATAAATGGCTGTATTGCTGGCAGATGTATTCATTATTATACTAGCTCTTATGGTCCTTTTTGTGTGCATTCCTATCCATAAATGTCTACTGTGAGACAGCATGCCTTGTCACATGGGAGACATCTGCTTACGCATGTCACGTTTACAGAGTCTCCTGATTGAGGAATGTTCGCTTGTACCGAGTTTCACTCTGCTTGTGTAAGTGCTCCGTGATGCTTGAACCATCATGAAATCGCCTAGGGATGCTCTTCCCAGAACGTATGCCAGGTGTTAGGTGATACACGACTGCAGTGAGTGATAGGAACCTGGGCAGGAATGAGAGCAATCCACTGGCATGTTCCTTTTCATATCATCAAGAATACCATGTAAGCACAGTCTCCCACTGATGTAACTCTGACAAGTACAGTAATTCTTCTGTTGGTGGGTAGCCAAGCATGCATGATGGTGGCTGTTTAATGGACAGAAAGAGTAGCAAGCAGCAGATAAGAATCTTATGATGCAGTATGTTGGCTCTGGTCTATCTGAAAGGCTGGAAGGAAGAGAGAATACCTTGAAAAATGCTTTATAAGCCGAGCGTGGTGGTGCACGCCTTTAATCCCAGCACTCGGGAGGCAGAGGCAGGCGGATCGCTGTGAGTTCGAGGCCAGCCTGGTCTACAAAGTGAGTTCAGGACAGCCAAGGCTACACAGAGAAACCCTGTCTCGAAAAACCAAAAAAAAAGAAAAGAAAAGAAAAATGCTTTCTTCTCTGTGGTATATGAGGCTATAGGTAGCTAAACTTTTGACAATACTCTTCAAACTAATAAGTTAGAATTAATACAAAGGCTGCTGTCAGAGTTGTATCATGTGTAGTGCACACCATATGCAAAGATCCATATGGTTTTAGATATTTTGCAATCACCAGTCAATATGTCCGAATCCTAATTGTCACATAGAGTAATAACTCTAAAATGTGCTCTCTTCTCACAATATGCTTTTCCAAAAGAACCATAGCTATCATCTTGAGAGAAATACAAATTCTGCTTTAATAGAAGGTGTTGGGGGTTGTTTTGTTTTGATTTTTTTTTTTCTGTTGTGGATATAGCTCACTGGTAGAGCATTGTTAGACCATGGGTTTAATCTCCAGTACTTAAAATAAATCACTTCTGGAATCCCTACTTCCTTCTACCCTTCTGACTCTTCCCTCATAACCTACTTTATAAACACTGGTGGTCTTTCTCAAACTGTGACGTTGCCTAGGTGGCCGTTGAGGTTTCTTTTTCCTCTTCACACCCTCCCTGGGAAAATTCTCCCCCTCCTCTGACTTTATATCTGCAGACAGATGTCTCAGCTGACCCCCTAAATCAAACCTGGTCCTAGAAGTCTAGGGAATGGAGTTAGCCTACATAGATTAACTAACGGGATGTAAACTGAGAAAGTACACCTCGGAAACAGGGAGTTCCTCGGATGAGTTTACCACTACCATAAAATCAGTAAAGCAAAAGGAAAAGCAAGGCTGAAAAAGCTGTAGAGACAAAATGCATTAGGGACCCCATGGGACAATCTTAGACAATATAACACATGTCCAGCTGGATCCCAGAAAGGAGAAGGGACAACACACACACACACACACACACACACACACACACACACACACACACAAATTTTAAAAAGAAATAATGGCTGGCAAGTCACTTAAAAAGCAGTAGTCACACAGCTTTGTAAGCCCACTCATTTTTCTAAATTACTCAAAGTGTAATTTTTCTTCTTCTCCTCCTCTTCTTCCTCCTTCACCTCCTTCTTCATCTTCTTCTTCATTCTGGTTTTTCAAGACAGAGTTTCTCTGTGTAGCCTTGGCTGTCCTAGACTCACTTTGTAGACCAAGCTAGACTCGAACTCACAGCAATCTGTCTGCCTCTGCCTCCTGAGTTCTGGCATTAAAGGCAGGCATGCGTTACCACTCCTGGCTTCTTTTCTTCTTTCTATCTTTTTTTTAAGTATTTTTTTTTTCTGGATACTCCCTAAAGCTCCCCTTCCTGCCACAGGGGTACTAGTTCTCCATGTGGCTGACCTCCAGGCTAGTTTAACTTAATTGGCATGTCCTTTGCCCCTCTTTTTTTTTTTTTTTTTTTTTTTTTTTTTTTTTTTAATTTCCCTCCTCCAGGCAGCTGCTGAGACTTACAGCTTATTCCCTGGACCTTTTCTTTTAAAGTTCAATAAAATTGTTCTCCAGGTCAAAATGAAGGAAGGAGAAGGAAGAAAGGGAGGGAGGGAGGAAGGGAGGAAGGGAGGAAGAAAGACTGCAGATCTGAGATATTGAGTGAAAAATATCACTGATCCAAGATGTTCAAAGAACCCCAAACCCTGTAAGCATAAAGAAATCCAAATCAGTATCCATCACAATCAAGGTTTAAAAGTAAATTAAAAGATAAATGCTGACAAAAGATAAAGGGCACAGTGTATAGGACAATAATGTTAGGAAGCAGCTGACTTCTCTCCTGAAACAAGGCAAGTGAGCAAGTAGTGAAACTGTGAGCTTCTACTATGTGTGTGTGTGTGTGTGTGTGTGTGTGTGTGTGTGTGTGTGTGTTTCCGACATTTCACAAAAGAGATGCCTTGCAGTACTTGAGCGGCTGTCTCCCTAGCTAACAAACTAGACTTTGGGATGTATCCCCAGGATTGAGTGGGAACGTCTCACAATGTTAAAACATCAACTCAAGAAGGAGGCACAACAGCACCCAGTCTGTATACACCCAAGCACAGAGCTTCCGGACACAAGGCCCTAACTGTGTACCAGAACCACCTGGGAAGTTCTGTGGTTGCTGCTCAGGTCACTTCATCCCCAACAAACAGCTGCTGAAGACTCCCTGAGCTGGCGACCCGGGCTTGTGTGTGTTGTTGTGGTGGTGAATTGGCTTGCTTTTGTTTGCCTTTTATTCTTTTTTTAATTTCTTTTAAAGGCAGGGCCTCACTCTGTGTCAAGGGTCGTCGTCATTGTGGAAAGTCCTCTTACTTAACTCTCCATAGATGTTGTTTAAAAAAAAAAAAAAAAACTCCACTATGCCTGACATTTGGCATGCCTAGGACCATAAGTCACTGTTCTCCAGGCTCTGTACTTGCTGAGTACAAACATTTTCAGACACCAATGTCATACATCCTTACATTCACCATATGGAAGAGACTCTGAGAGGCTAAGCTACCTACTCAAAGTCACACAGTCAGGACAGAGCCAACATTAGATACCAAGTCTGCCTGACATGGAAGGCCATGGCTCTGTATCCAGCGTCGCACTGCCTCCCACAGTCTTTCCTTCCTCTTATAGGCAGAGCCAGGTGCTTTAGTACCTGGAGGGAAAGGAACATAATTTAAATGTAATTTAATTATTAATTATGAAATTAAGTTTTTATGAATATGTTAACATGTAATACATTCGAAAAGATTATTTATTTATAGATTATAAAGCACAAACTTATAGAAATGAGCTAAATTTTCTGTACTAAACATAGTAAAGAACTCCATGTAGTTCAGGGATTATAAAAGCAGTGGATTTCTAGTACTGTTTAAAGGGGATACAAAATATGTTGTTTCCAAGCCTGGTTGGTTAAGAACGTTAGTCAACACACATAACTCTTTGAGACAGTTTCCATCATACAACTCTCTTTCCAGGAATGGTTGAGAAGCTGCAGAGTCTTCTTAGATCTTCCACCCAAGGGTAGACCCACGAAGTCAACTGAGTTGTCCCTGGAACATGAAGTTCTTGGATAAGATTCAAGTGATACCCAAACTCTGAGGTCCTCTACAGTTAAGAGCACTTGTTGCTCTTGGAGAAGATGCAAGTTCAGTTCCCAGCACCTACATGGCAGCTCACAACTGCCTATAACTCCAGTTCCAGGGGATTACTTCCTGTCCTCCAGGGCACAGCACATACTTATGGGTGCACATTCATACGTGCAGACAAATATATACTATGAGAAAAAACACAACCACTCCGTACAGTTTCAGTAAGCATCATGAGAAATGTAATGATTTACGGAAGGCAACACCTGAAGCAGATATTTTAAAAAGCAGCTGCAGCAATCATATTGCAGAATAAAAGAAAACCCGGAATAAAATTTGACTTGAAATCATGCACTAAAGAACATATTTGAGTGCAGAAGAAAAGTGGGTGGCAGAAATAGACTCAGCTTTCAGCACCTACATGGTCTCCAGACCTCTGGTTTTTGTTGTTTTTGGTTTTCCACCTCTCAACCATGGGGTTACTCAGGAGGAGAATGACCATGTGAGGAGAGACCCACAAAACACTAGTCAAAATCAAAACAGCACTTGAGAACAGCTGCAAGTCACATACAAGAGCCTTGCAATCCAAACCGAGCTAGGGGAGGACTTTTCTCTTTTTTTTCTTTTTTTTTTTTTTTTTTTTTCTTCTTCAGAACATTAGCCGTTGAGTGAAGAATCAAATCTGAGAATGGCAAAGATGTAAAGGCTCATTGCATATAACCTTCTGAGAGAGTCCAGCGTGCTAGCAATATGGAAGACTCCTGTCTGAAAATAACATTGTCAGCAGCAACTTCTAAAGAATGTCATTGACCAATGCAATGTGTGGCTAACAAAGGTACAGGAAATTAAGTTTAGCTGACAAAAAAAAAAAAAGTAAAATAAAGCATGGGATTTCATGGCTTTCCCTGGGGAGTCTATTTCAATTCGCTACTCCCAGGGCAGGCAATGGTGATGGGCTAACGATAGGGTGCCATCTGAGCCCATCATGATAGACCCATGAACATACTGATGCTGCTTATACTAATACAGGCAAGGAGTTACCTATAAAAACATGGGTGACTCTGGCGGCTATGCCATTTAGAGCCCACACCTGTATGGAAGGCAGCTGGTGAAAATGGCATCACTAGAGTTCCTTGCCCAACAGACAGGTAGCCATAGCAGCAGAGTCTCTGTCCACCCACTCCAGAAATTATTTGTCATTTAGAGAATTTTGGGAAAAGGCCTTTCAAAAAAGTTTCCTGTGAGTCTCATGTGTCTTTGAACTACCAACCCTTCCTCTCCCTCACTTAGAAGAGATCTAGTGTTTTCATTTCCTCTTGTTTGGCCTTAAAATATTGACTCTGAACTGAGAAAAAGGGCAGAAAGAGAAGCCTAGAAGACACCAGAGAAACAGTGATGGAAATACAAAGAGCCTGGAACTAAGATTCAGCCCCGAAGCTGGACAAGCAGCCATCCTCACCTCAGCAAATGTCACCAAGCACCTGGGAAAGGCCCAACGGTTGTTTGGTGACAGGGACACTGTGATGGGGACTACTGGTTATAAGAACACAGGAAATAGAAAGCCTTTGTTAAAAGTCTCTGGCAGCATTTTAAAGGGGGGAAGAAGGAAACACACCAATTTAGGAGTAGATAATAATTAGCCAGCCTACTGTTTATGTGTGGGTAGACAACAGAGGCCCTATGATTGTGAGCACTATCAACAAGCAGTGCTGTAAATGAGCACCTCAGCTAAGCTTGGTCATGTGCTTTTTCTCCAATGGAACAGTGCTGTGCGGTAGCTTTGAAAGAAATGTCCTATGACCAGTGTAGTAAGATATCCCCAAAGGCACAATAGTGGCAACAGTTGCACTCCTAGCTTGGTGGTAACCAACAGCTGCTTATTTGGACTTAAGACCTCTCAGTAGGAGAGGTATTAGAAACCTAGCCAACTACCTGGGGCTACTGAGGTCATGGATCTTGTAGGAGAACCTACAGCCACCACTTTGCTAAACCAGTTGACCCCTAACAGCACTCTGAATACTTGTCCTTATGCTCAGAGGCAAGTGTTGCTCTCAACCCTCACCAAAGAATCTTCTCTTCGCAACACATTGAGACCATTGCAGAAATCTACACCTGGTCAAAACACAGAGAACAACTGATTCTGGGGGCCCAGCTCCATTGGCTATTTCTACAGCCTAAGTCCTACCGCTACAGGGAACATCTCAGAAGGGGGCCAGAAACAATTATAAGATTGTTTCGCTTTGCTTTAAAATGTTGATGTTTGTGGTAACGTGACCACTTACGTTGTCTCTCTTTGTAACTTTTGTTCAAAGCTCATAGTTTCCAGGTCTGGACTATTAAGCAGTTTGGAGGAGATATGGTCTGGTTAAATTGTGCTGAATGCGATAGTTTATATTTCTTTCTCTTTCCTCCCTTAACCTTTCCCCTGTCTTTTGTTTGTTTGTTTGTTTGTTTTTGTTTTTCGAGACAGGGTTTCTCTGTGTAGCCTTGGCTGTCCTGGACTCGCTTTGTAGACCAGGCTGGCCTCGAACTCACAGCGATCTGCCTGCCTCTGCCTCCCGAGTGCTGGGATTAAAGGCGTGCACCACCACGCCCAGCTCTCTTTCCCCTGTCTTTATTCCTTCTTTCTCCTAATAAGGTCAGCTAATCAGACATTGTTCTCACAGTATCAGAATCCACCCATTTCCAGCATTACTCATGCAGATGTTACCCAGCGGCAGCTGGCTCTGGGCCAGGTGCTGACTCTCCATGGGAACATAGCAATGGATATGGCAATTGGGGTTCCCATCCCCGGGACTTAAGAATGTCCAGGGGACCAACACGTGTTAGAAACAGAGGTCTCAGGCCTGATGGTGGGTTCAATAGATAAAGGTTGTTATTGCCAAACCTGACAACGTGAGTTCCATCCCTGTGACCCACGTGGTATAGAGAAGGGGCTTTCCTAAGTTGTCCTGTGACCTTCATGTGCATGCCATGACATGTTGGTGCATGCCATGACATGTTAGTGCATGCCATGATATGTTGGCGTATGCCATGACATGTTCATGCATGCATCTTCCCCCACCCCAATCAATAAAGAACCACAATAAAAATAAGGTATACAAGAAAAAAAGAAGTAGAGGTCTTCTGAGGACAGGAACTTAGTGGTTGTTTTAGCTAAAAGCTCTGACCCTATAAAAGCAAGATACAATCTTGCATTCCTGTCTTCATTTTATTTTTTAAAAAAGATTTTATGTTTCTTATTTTAAATATGTGTATGTCTGTGTGTGAATATGTGCACATGAGGCCAGGTGCCCGAGGATGCCAGAAGAGTGTGTTGGGTCCCCTGGAGCTGGAGTTTCAGGCAGTTTTGAGCCACCAGATTCGGGTACTGAGACTGAACTCCTGTTTCCTGCAAGAACAGTACATATTCTGAGCTGCTGAGCCATCTCGAGCCCCCCTGCCTTCACTTTACCCTTCTCTCCTCTAAATATAAGCACTTTAACCACTTAAGAGCTGTTTAACTAAAATTGTAGCCCTTCTCCTTTTCAGCGGACACTGATAAAATTAACAGAAGTATTTTTTAATATCTTCAAGATCATCATAGTAACGTCCCTTGAAGACTCCAGAGACAGTACCCAGAAATCTCTCAGTATGACGGGTAATCCTGGAGGCCAACATGATGGAGTTTAGAACCACACAGAAGGAAATGTCTGGGAAGGCATTTCCAAAGGGCTTACCTGAGGAGGACAGGCCTACTCTGGATGAGGCAGCCACAGTCCATGGGCTTTTGTATCAGACTGAATAAAAAGAGAGCACGAGCAAAGTCAGGCCTCTTTTCTGTGCGTCTGAGCTACAGATGCAACGCAACCGGGCACCTGGTGCTCCTGTTGCCCCATGCTCTGTACCTTTCAACTGTGAGCAGATGCACAGCCTGCCTCCTCTAAGTTGCTTCAGTTAGTATTTTGTCACTGCAGTAAGAAAAGTAACTAGGACGCCCATCATTATCTCAGACCCAGAGCATCCTTCATCTAACTGTATCTTGCTTTTATAACTTGTATATTCTCTGGGTTATTCTTTCTTGTGGATGCCTCAGATTCCGGGGACAATGGCTCTGATTACAGTCATCTTGTGACAGTAGTCAAAACTCAGCCCCAATTTTCTGCTCACTGACCAGGCTCCACGCACCCATAGTCATCCCCCTCTTTAGGCCACCAGGAACGGTTGAATCTCTTTCTTAGGTTTTCTTGCTTTGGCCCGAGGGAAGTGGAGGCGGGTCTTTCCTTTTACTTACTATGCTTGTAAGACCAATAGGGAAATAAATATATTTCTCTTTAATCCATGTTACAAAGTCAGTTTTTTCTTTTTTTTAAATTAATTAAATATTTTTTATTTTTTACATATACATTTATATTATTACACATATATACAATAAACTACCTGTATCAAGAAGAACCATGACACAATCAGGGATTATATAAATGTTACATTCTTAGTGCTTTGGCTATTTGCATTTGACAGCCTTTAAGAAAACCACTTTCCTATCTTGGTGCATCTAAAATTCTGAATGTAAATCAATCTCCATCACATATTGTCATTATCAACTTAAAACATCTATCTAGACCTAAAAACATCTTTACTCCTAAACAACTAAGCTTCATTGTAAAACTAAGCTACCTGGTCTTCAACTCCATCAGAGACTTGAGAAGGAATAAACTTGATTAGCTGAGTATACAGGGAGTGCAGGTTAGTAGCTTTCCAAATGAGAAGATGACAGAGACAGTTTGCTACCTGAATAGTCTCCCAAAACTCTCTATAACATTGGAGCATCATCTTCAGCCTTCTGGCCCAATATGTCTGACAGACATATTTGTGAGGCAGGAAATGTTGAGGACTTGCTTATCCTGTCTTGGCAGAGTTTGGCTGTCAACTCTGCCTGCATCCAAGCTTGCCCTTTTTTAAGGCAAAGTCAGGTTTTAATGAGTAAAGTTGCATGGATATTTTTATGCTTTATAACTTTTCTAACAGCGACACCCATAAGAGTTTAGACTATGCATACTCATGGCCCCAAAACACTCTTAATGAGTAAACCATGGCAGAACTATGATTCTAACGTGAAAATATTTTCAGTAGTGTTCCTTTCAATAATAAGTGAGTCCAGTAAGGTGGCTAAAACCATTGCTCTGTTATATTTCCTTGTAGGGTAAGAATTAACTATTTGCTCTCCAGATTAATGTTGAGCAGACGCAATTATGGTCTGTGGCAGATTCACCACAACACGTTTTCAAAGGGGAGCAAACAGGAGCACAGTCTCCCCATAGCTGCTCTTCTGGGTGCTCTAAGTTTCTCAATACTTCATATGAGGCCTGTTATTAACTCAGAAAAACACCAAGCTGTCGTTCTATGGATTCGAGTTGTTCTACGGCTGCAGCATGGTTTAGCCTCCCCCATTTGTTTCTCTTTTGCACTGCATCTGGGATGAGATCTCTGGTCAAACATCACCCCTGCAGACTGCTAATTTTACATGATGACAGAATGCTTCACATGCCAGTGAGACTGGGGAAAGGCTGCACTCTGGAGCTGTACAGAAAGGTCATTGTTTGTGACGGGGCTCTGTGAAGAAACCACTTTGAAATGGCTGTTTCATGGCATGGTTAATAGGAAGGTTTTTTTTTTTTTTTTTTAATTGTGAATAAGAGAGAGAAGATATACAGAGGAATCTGGAAGAGTCCAGATGAGAAAGAAAAAGCAGACTGGACATGGACAGAGCTAGGGAAGTGGAAGTGCAGGGGAGAGCAAGAGATAGAGGATAGAGAGAACAGCGAGATAGGGCAAAGGGGGAAACCTAGTTGTTATATAGAGAACAAATGGTAGGGGAAGGGAAGCCTGGGAGCAAGTACAGGATGCTAATGTCGGGGCTTTGAAATGTATAACCCGTCCTTATGAGCAGGGGCAGAGGAGCCTGGGGCCAGCATGGACATTGCTACAAAGCCACTGGTGCAGGGCAATGGAGCCATATATCCATTCTACCAGGGGCAAGGGAAATGCCTCCTTTTGGGGCCAGAAAACCCATTTCACAAGTTCTTACTGAAATCATTCTATAGTCCAGCATGAGCTCATTTCCGGACGTTTGTACTTTCTCAGGCCTAACAATCATAGATGGCCAGCATCTGTTTAAAAAACAAAAACCAAAACAAAACAAAAGAAAACAAAAGGAAAAACAAAGAAAACTTGTAACTGCTTACCTGACAATCCAGTTGTGAAGTTATGTTTAATGTATCTTATTAATTCTTTGTGAATTTCATATATGCATAGAATGTACTTTGATTCATCTCCCACTCTCCCTAACTCCTCCTAGATCTAACCCCACTCCCCATCCCCTCCCAACTTTATGTTGTCTTTTTATAAAATAACTCAATGAGTCCATTTGTGTTGCCCATACACACATGACTGTGGGGCCGTCCACTGGAGCATGGTTGGCCTTCCAAGGGACACGTCCTTAAAGAAAATAGATGTTTCTCCAGAAGCCAACAGCTGTCAATAATTAAGGTGGCTCTTGAGCGCCCCCTATTGTGGAATGCTGATTGTCTTGATCTTGGGCAGGTCTTGTGCTGAAATTATTTAATCACAGAAGTATTTCTTTTTAATAGCTATCAGTACCCTCCAGGACTGTTACTAACGAACACTCTTTGGGAAGCGTGGGTTTGATGGATGGATGGAGGTCATAGGAAGGGAATCCACCTGGGCGAGGCCCTTGCAGCATCTATATTTTGTATGGTAGGCATGCTGAAAACTCAGTTAGTAGGGAGCCTGGGAGACATCTAATAGCTCAGTTGGTGATCATGAGGGCATGGATTTGATGCTCAGAATCCACTGGGAAAGCCAGGAGTGTGGTATATGATCATAACCCCAGCACTTGGCAGACAGACACAGAGGGATTTCTGGGTCTTGCTGGCAAGCCATCCTAGCCTAGCCAGCAGCAAGTCACAGTAAGAGACCCTACCTCAAACACCAACAACAACCCCCCCAAAAAAAACCAAACCAAACAAACAAATAAAAACCAAAGCAAGTGGCTGCTGAGGACTAATACTTCTGACCTGTGGTCTCCACATGTACAGATATACACATACACCTGCACATACATGAACATACAGAGAAAGCACAACTGTAACACATGTACTCCGCTCCCCTGATTTGGTGTAACATTCACTTAATGACTGGTTGATTTTGTATGTTAGGTGTAAAAGCACACAAGCAAATGTATCCCAACACACACACACACACACACACACACACACACGAACACACACACACGCACACACACATACACACATGCGCGCACACACACATGCACACATTTAACAGAACAATGTATGAGATGAAAGCTTGACCTTTATTATATACACAAGTGGCTGTGTTACATAACATGCAGTATTGCATGATTCTGAGGTTGTTAGCTGTACTGGACTCCAGAGACCAGTTTCACATTCCAGACACTGATGGTGAAAATGAAATGGACCAAAGTGTTGATGACGCCCTGTGCAATGCATACATCCAGTTCTGAGGACCGAGTCTTTGACAGAATGCATGGGATTTTCTTGGTGGATTTTCCACAATTGGAACAATGAATTTGCCTTCTCATGCAGCCTGCCATCTGTTTAAGGCCTAAGAGACAAATCTTTCTTTACAAAAAAAAATAAGAAGAGAAAAAAAGAAAGAAAAGAAAAGCTAGGCTGAGCAATCATACCAAGTAAGGAAAACACAATAGGCAGAGTCCTTTGCAGGGACTCAGATGAATGAGTCCTTCTGAATGCTGTCAAACTGCAGTGAATTCTGGGACTACTGCAGACCTCACCAGCCCCATTCTAGAGCCAAATGTGCTGGGATCTAAACTTTAAAACAAATTTACAAACTTTTATTTGCCAGCTACCAAATCAAAGCTGACTTTCCAGTTTGTTTTACCTCTGCCCACTCCTGGATGATACGAAACTGAAACTTGTCACGGAACGTTATTCTCCCTTCACATTAAGTCACCCAGTATTTTAAAACATGTCAGAGTTTTCAGGAAGTACCTAAATTACCTTAATACCTAATGCTTAAATACCTAAATTGGTATTTAATTGGTGAATCATGATATATGTTTATATCATCCCGTGGATGTAGGCAATCTGGAACTGAGGTTTCATTGGATACTCACTGAAAACTGAAAAATAGAGTTGTGCTCTAAAACGGATAGACCACAGGGACCACTGGACCTAGATACTACAGTGAGAGAAGTCCGTGGAGAGGAAGCCCAGTTCATGATAGCAACCCTTGAGGGATACGTGGGGATTAATTAAGACACCCTAACTGGCTGAGCATCAGGCTTCCTGAAAAGACCATTTTCCACCTGGTAAGAGCAAATCTAAGATCAGAAGAGCAACTGCTTCTCCTGGCAGCTAGCGGTCCAGTCCATAGCAAAGTGACCCTTGGGTGGGGAGCAGTAAAGAGGCAGCTTGTCATGCAGTATCTCTGCCAGAAGGACAAAGTGTGATGAGGGCATCACGTGAGAGTCGGCTGCAAGGGTTCCAGATTGGGAAACTGAAGGCGAGACCCAGAGAGACTCTTTCTGGAACAATGTAAGAGAAGAATCTTGGAAACATCTCAGGAGTAACTGGGGGAATTCTTAGGGTTGCTAAGTTCTTAGTAATTTAGCCACTACATAGAAATGTGGAGCTCACGAAAGTGGCACAGGCTAACTTGGGACTGACATGAGTTCGGTGTTCTACCCCAAGCTGATAGGGCCCTTTAAAATGTAAATGCTATGCAATAAATTGTCAGATATATCAGTCACACTGTCCATATTCTGTTTTATCTACCATCCCTCATTTTCTGGAAAAGATCCCATCTTCTGAGGGAGAAGGTGTGACCAGTGACAATATGGTACCCTGAGATCACTGGGAGTAGTAGACATATAAACACGTACTTAAGAGCAAGCAGATAAGAGTGTGTCTCCAGACATGCACAAGTCTGATTCCAATAGTCCGAACACTGCTGGAAGCGAAAGGAAGCTGCTCCTGTAACGCTCTACAAATATTTCGAAATCAATCCAAGAGGCCCTAAATGAGGCAATTGCAAGCACATATGTCTAATAGCAGGAACTTTGACATCAAACTCTGGCAGAACCACACACTTGCACAAAGGCTACGCTAACCTTGCCCAGAAAACACTGCTGTACGAATGGCCGCCCAGCAATGGCCTGCTTACCCTTGGCCTGATGCCACCATTGTTATCCATCCTCCTTACCAAGGGCAATTGTTTCAAAACAACTTATGTAATTCTTCCCGTTTTGCCTTAAAAACACTCGTCTCTCTTTGGATCCCTAACTATGCACATTGTTTAATATGGTGCACAGCCCCCTGAAACGATCACTTCCCAGTAAATTCATTGTTAGTGGTGAATCTCTCTTCATGTGTTATTTTAGGTGGACAATAGCAACCAAAGCATGTATTTTATAATGGGGCACTTCAAATGCTTCCTGCGTATTTAACGTTAGAAAACTGCAGTGTATGAATTTAGGTACCCTGGTAGGGTTGTCCTCACCCTTTAGCTGTACAGACTGAAATATTTATGAGCGAAATACTTAGGATTCTGATACCTGAGTCTACATGGTAAGAATAATTCAAGGGAATGAGGGCAGCTGTGTTCGTCCGCTTCCTATCACTGTGATAATGCATGAGGTTTTCAACTTACAACAAGGAAAGGTCCACACTGGCTCGCAGGCTTTGAGGGTCTATTCACTGTTTCTGGGTTTCCAGTGAGAATTTGAATGACAGTGGCGGGGCTCATTTTATCCCACTAAGTCCCACTTTTTAAAGATTTCACCACCTCCTAATTGTATCACCTCAGGGATTAAATATGTAAGACACCAGGTCTTTTGGAGGGCATTCTAGAGTGTGTAAAATAAAGCAATGATTCTGTAAGAACGGCCACACGAGTTTGATAATACTATTTTCTCTACATCTGTGAGTGTTAATTTTTTCACAATTATGAACAGGACCAGAAGTATAAATCATTGGTGTTTTTCCTCTTGGAGCCAGAGCAAAAAGGCTGTCCCCCCCCCCCCCCCACACACACACACACATTGCTCTGCTCAGAATGGCCAAGAGCCGTTCTGTACAGAAAGTAGTTTCCCCACTAGAGCAGAGCAGTCTACTGTGGATGGGAGAGAGTCCTATAGGCCAAAGGAGAGGCAGTGGGTGGAAAATGAAGGACAAGGTGATGACTGAAACCCACAGCAGTGTGGCAGAACATTGTCATGTACCAATGGAAAGCTGTTGATCACATATAGATGTCCATTTTTAATAAAGAAATATATACGATCATAAGAATAATGTATTGCATTTAATATATTTCACAGTATTAATACTGCATTTAAATATGTCTTCTCTCTGGACTTCACTTTAAAACATGGCAAAAAGTATATAATTTTCCTCCTCAGTCCATTAGCCTGTCACATTTACTGAACAACTCACAATTTGCCCAACTGTGTGGTGAGTCATGCTGATCAAATCCCACATACTAAGGTCTGCTCAGCCTATTCTAGTCTTTTGAGTTTGCATATTTTATCACATGTGTCACACTGTGCAAATGATGTTGGCATTGAATGTGAAACAAAAATCTGAGAGTTCAAATTCCCTCTTATAAAAATTATTCCCATTTTTTTGCATTTCAAATTCCTCCCTACTACTTTGTAATTTTAGATAAAAGTTAAAATAATCTTGCCAACTTTCTTACCAAGTGAATTTTAAATTATAGTTTTATTACATTCATATATTCTTTGGTTGAGTTTTTAAGAACCTCAAATATGTGAATGGGTTTTCTGAAAATTACAGTTTATATATGATTAAAAAAAAAAAAAAGCCTTGATCAGAGAATATAAAATGCATAGTACATTCGGTTTTCTTTTAAGAAGCTAAGAGAAAAAAAATAAGCTAAGATACTTCTTTTTAAAACTCTGAGTTCTTCATTTAATGTTTCTGCTAGATTGTGTATATGTGTGTGTGTGTGTGTGTGTGTGTGTGTGTGTGTGTGTGTGTGTGGATCTACACAAGGGTACATCTATATTCTGTGCAGTGCAGATCCTGTTCAAATAAATCTGAACATGTTCCTGTCTTTGAATACTCGTTATTACTAGTGTATGTTTGAGTTTCTGATTAATTTTTATCAAAGCCACATGCTGTATTTTTCCCTCTTCGATCCTTGCTGAATGTCACAGAAGGTAGTCCCCACGTTTGGAAGTTGGGCGCCCCCTGCTGGTTGGTTTAGTACATTTGTCCCACTCTCAGAGCCCTTTAAAATGCAATTCTGTCCTACAGCATCTTGAGCGAGAGACAAAGAGTTGTTGCTCACTGATGTGGTAGAGCGCCCATGTGCACAGAATTTATTGGCTTGATGCTTATGACATTATATAGCAAAAGTCTGGCGGAGGTGTGTGCACCTTTGATCCAAGCACTCAGGAGACAGGTGAACCTCTGTGAGTTCAAAGCCAGCCTGGTCTACAGAGTGAGTGCCAGGACCGCCAGGGCTACACAGAAAAGCCCCGCCTCAGAAAACAATAATAAGAAAAAGAATAATAATTTAAAACATAAAATTTAAAAATTAAAAAGCTGTATAACAAATTACAAAGTACATAAAGCAGCAATGAGGAGGGGATCGCTATTGTTGGAAGCATTGTGGATTTATATCTACAAAACACTCCCAAACCTGAGGCTGCGGGAACACTGTGGTGAAGGTGGTGGAATAACTGTAAGGCCAGAGGTTCCGGAAGTGTGCTGTGAGACTGCGTCTTCTAGTGACGTCAGAAGCTCCACTCATAAAGTCTCGCCAACGCAACTTCCGTGAGCTGAAAGAGGACCAGAACTGAAGAGCCGTAGTAGATGGGGAAACTCCATGAGGCCGCTATACAGGGAACCACAGGCAACTTAGGAACGCTGAGGGTGGGAGAAATAGTCATCACTAGGAAGAGCAAAGCAATTAGTTACTTGATACCAAATGGTCAGCCCTGAAAACACACATACCAGTAAACGTTCTACAGACCAAGGTTACATTTAGGAATATACATATGTGCACATGTGGAGATAATTAATGAAAAAATAAGACATGAATTTGAAGGAGATCAAGGAGGGAGGGTTTGGAGGGAGGAAAGGGAAGGGAGGAATGATGTAACTGTAATACAAAAAGAAAAAGAGAGAGGGAGAAGAAAGACAGAACAGAAAAAAAAAATGGTTCAAAGGAAGAAAAATCAAAAACAAAAACAGAACCAGAAAACTTCTCCCAAGAACGGCAGATCTGAGGAGCATACACAGGCCCAGTGTCAGCTCTAGCCCAGAGAAGCCTCTAGATTCTGCCAAAAGGTACAAGTGTGTCCAGCATATTTTCAATATTTCTATTAAATAGACACCATACTTTTTTTTAGAACAGGACTTTTTACATTAACATACACACACACACACACACACACACACACACACACACATTTTCAAAACCTTTACGAGAAAGGTTTCAGAAAATATAGAGGAGACCTCCTCGGGGGGTGAAGAAATCAAACATTTGGGGGTTTGTGTGTGTTCTTTGAGTTCCTTGGAAGCAAACTTCGTAGGTTTCAAAGGACGTTTGACAGTGTTTTGCTTCAGGACATTGGCTCGCTATTTTTGTGGTTATTTTACTTGGAAAAAGTTTGTTTAGAAGCAGGCTAGAAAACTTTAAATAAAGTTTCTAAAAAGACTCTCTGTTACTCTCTTGCGCTCTCTCCCTCACTCTCCCTCCCTTCCTGGAATGTGATGCAAGAGTTTTATACAGAAACCGTTATGGTTGCTTCAGTAATTTGCCCACTTTGTTGTTGCTGCTTTGCTTGTTTTTAAAATTGGAAACTAAGGTTGAAACTTTAAACTCATTTTTTTGTTTTGTTTTGTTTTTTTTTTTAACCTTGTCTAAGTTTTAAAAGAATATTTTTCTTTATTTTTACATTTTCCTCGTATAAGGACCTCCTGGTGTTTTTGCCTTTGGATGTTATTTTATTGAACATTAGAATCTGAGAAGAAGCTGAATTCACTATCATATCCTGGAAATCATTCTGTAAAGACCCGTAGACTATTCAGCCAAGCATCAGGCTGCATGGACCTGCAATTGTTGCTTTATTTTAAAGGAAAGGCTTCCAGTGGCATGTTGGCTATTCATGTTGGGTGGTGTTCCAGGGGGTATGTTGTGGTTAAACCATTCATTGTTTCTATCCCAAATGTATTACTGAACTCCTATTATGTGGCAGGCATTCCTTGTAGACTTCAGTCTACAGCAGTGAGCAAAGCAAACTTCCCGCTCTCACAGTGCTTGGATTCTAATGGGTGCTTGGTAGCATGCTCCACTATAGTGGGCTCAGATCTGGTAGGCGAGCAGGGGATTTGACGGCCACAGAGAACAAGAGGTGGGTTTCTCATTGAGGCTAGTGGTTTGAAGGGAGTGAACTCTGGTATTGAGCAAAGGGCTGCAAATGGGAGAGTAATGGTGGGGAAGCAATGGAGACTGGGTTTGGGGAACAACACAACTGAGTGATTTTGGTGATAATATCCCTTGGGTGAGAGGTATCCAACAGCATTTTTGGTTGTTGTGGTGGTGGTGGTGGTTTGTTTGTTTGTTTGTTTTTTTAGATAGTACATCATACTGCCGACTAGACAATCACAAAGGGAGCCCACTATAAACATGTAGAAGTACTCTAAATCCATCACCAGTGTACACATAAACACACACACACACACACACACACACACACACACACACACACACACACGTTTTTCTGGGCTTGGGAACACAGCAATGAAGAAAACTACCTCCTCCTCCTCCTCCTACTCCTCAGATTCAAGCGACTACATCTTGAATTAACACATTCTTAAAATTCAAAGCTGAGCTGGAGAAATGGCTTGTTGGTTAGGAGCACTTGTTAGGCAAACATAAAGACCAGAACTCAAAACCAAGGGTTACAGAATAAAGACTTCTTAAGTATATGTATTTGAGACATTTACAGAAATTGACTATACTATAGAACAAAGGACAAAACCTGATAAGTCTAAAAAATAACAGAAACAAGACTGGGTATGGTAGCACACACTTTTAATCCTGGCACTCTGGAGGCAGAAGCAGGTGGATCTCTGTGAGTTCAAGGCCAGTCTGGTCTACATAGCAAGTTCCAGGTCAGCCAAAGCTACATAGAGCAACCTTGTCACAGCAAACAAAACAAGATCACCAAAACAAAAACAAGAAACAAACCCAACCAATAAAACAAAACAAAACTGTATTGTCTAAATACAGGACTAAGAAGTTCAAAAAAACTAAACAATTCCCCCAAACCCTGTGCCTAGAAAACTTCAAGCATGCATCTGAGTATTCCACAGCTTAAGGAAAATTCTAATTAAGAAAACTAGGGGATGTTTATATTGATCAAAAAAGCATCATATATAAAAATGTATACAATGTAACTGGCACAGTACTTAGAAGGAAGTATTAAGCTTCGCATGCAAGGGTTACATAGGTTTAAACAAACAGGAAAGTGAGACTTTCTTTCTTCTTAGAGACCTAAGTGAATTAGTAGGTTCTCTTTTTTCAAAAAAACATTTTATTATGAAAATGTTCAAATTTACAGGAAAAAAAAATATGACTGTATTAGAAGCTTCCGTTCACCCCACCAGCTTTAGCAGTTAGCCATTCTGATCTTCTTTCATTCACATGCCCTACGCCATCCATCCACGCCTTATGCAATTAGAATATTTTCATGTAAATTACATGCATGCTATTTCATTAACAAATACAGCATTATACAAGCACAACACGTTCTTTTAGAGAAAAAGGAACAATATGATAACTATAGTTCCCAATCTTTGAATGGGATTTCTTAACATTATCAAATATCCAACAACTCTGTCATTTGTGATCAGAACAGTTGTGATCAGAACAGGCCACCCCTTCTAGGTTCTTGGTTTTTCAAGAACAGGTTTCTCTGTGGAGCCCTGGCTGTCCTAGAACTCACTCTGTGCTCACTCGGAGTGCTGGGATTAAAGGTGTGTGCCACTACTGCTGGGCTAAAATCATAAACTTTTTTTTTTTTAAAAACTGAAATGAATGGAACTAGAGACTTGACCTAAGAACACAAGTATTATACTAAGGCATGAACACAGATCAATTCAGGAAAATTCCCATCAACATCAGATCAGGATTGTTTTTGTTTGGTTTGTAGACTTCAAACAACTCAAAGTTCATTTGAATGCTCAAAGGGCTCCTAGGAAGTAAGATTCTGAAGAATAATAAAAATAGGACATTCACACAAACAAAGATCTGATGTAGCCATGAAATTTTACTTTGTTAAAATAACGTGAGATTGTCCTGGAGAAACCCATGTAGACTAATGAAACAGAAAAAAAAAAAAACAAAACAAAACACATCAGAGACACAGAAATATAACATTTTCTCTGTGAACATGTGTGATGACATGGACAATGTTATAGAAATCAACGGGGAAATCACGCAGTGATAAGCAAATGGTGCTAGGCCTAAAGAGAAAGAGAAGTTAGGGTCCTACATCATCTTACTTACAAAATCTTCAAGAGGACAGGATGTAGCTCAGGGGTAGCACACTTGCTCAGGCTGTGCAGAGGCCTGGGTTGGAGCGGCAGCACTGCAGTCAGGGGAAAAAAAAAACCCTCAAACTGTAGCCAAAATCGCTGTTCCTCTCTTTGAGTTATCCTGTCAGATACTTTGTGGCCATAGCAAAAGGTATAATTAAGGCCATGTGCCACACAGTTTACTGGTTTGTTTTTGTTTATTGTTTGTAACACAACCCTTCTGAAATATGAATTGCATAAAAATTTGTTTGAGTCGTTGTTTTATTCCTGCCACCCAGATAGATATCAGGTTCAAGGATACGCTCAACCAAGAGTTGGTGGTGGAGATGATTTTGAATTTGAATTCAGGAACAGTTTTGATTACATAAGATCGACTAACTCACCATGTAAATAAAGTCAAATGAGCAAGAACGGGGGTGTATGGTTGGAGTTCACAAAGGAACAAATTCAAATGGCTGGTACACATGTGGTATCTACCCATAGCAATTATTTCTAGAAACGGAAGTAATACATTTCCCCCACAGCGAGGGAGAAGCTAATGAGAAGCTCTGGTGACTCTGGTGGCTCCTCCTACTTGTCAGAATCTAAAGTTGGGGCTCTGGCCCCATGCCTGTGGAGGTCATCTTGATTTCTTTCATTGAAGTAGGGAGACCAGCCCACTGTGGGTGGAACCATTCCCTTCCTAGGATCCTGTCATTTTTCTGCTTCCTGATTGTGCCTCCAGTGGGACCAGCTGCTTCAAGGTACCACCTTGACCACCCCCCCCCCCAACACCACCACCACCACCATGACAGACTGCACTGTGGCTCCGTGAGCCAGAATGTATCCTTCACTCTTACGTTGCTTTCATCAGGGGACTTTTATCTCTGCAACAGGAAAGGAAACTAAGATATAGATGCTGCAATGGGACCCACAACGGCGATAAGAAGAGCTTGTCACTATCTGTAAGACCAAAGATGACATAGAATCTCATGAGTTCCACTCCCAAGAGAACGTATATTTCAGTGGCATGGTGCTCAGATAGCCGGTCTGCCCCCCCCTCCACCAGGGTACAGTAGGCAATCTTTGGGTCACCACACTGTGGGGTTGTGCTCCGATGCACCAGGACCAAGGGCAGAGCACAATGGCCCACAGAAAAGGCTCATCCCACCCACGAAAGGAGGGTGGTGAGGCTGTAGAAACAGGATCAGGATGCAGGGAACAGATAGAAACTGACATAAACTTGTAAGGATGTATGTGCAATATTTGAATAAATAAGAAACATTTGCCAGCAGAATAAATTTAAATAAGACTGAGTAGAGAAAGGTTATTTAGTAGATGTGTTTAACTGTAATTTCTTGTAAAGTCGTAAATGGAAACAGTGGTCTTAGCAACCTGCGTCAGCCCTTGGCCCACAACCCCACCATTCTATCCTGAGTCTTGTCCTTCTTAACCGGCCTCTTCTTCATCTTATGAACCTTATGGGGACAGGGCTATATTTTGCATGATTTACCATTTGAGGCAGGGTCCTCAAACTCAAACACATGACAGAGGATGATGACATTGATTTCTGGATCTTCCTGCTGGCACCTCCTAAGTGCTGGAATTATGGGTATGCACCCGGCTATGTTTTCCTTCTTGGAAAATACAACTGTAGCAGTAGAGAGAGGCATGGATGTCTTTCCATTTCTTCCCTCCCAGAGGTGACGGCCCTCCTGGGGTTGTAGTGTATCATCTCCACCTATTTTTCTTCTGTGCTTTCATCAGGCATACATGTAATGTAGCATAGCTTTTCTTCCTGCTCTTTTAACTACAGATTCATTTATAACAATTTTATGACGCTAAACTAATAATTACTCAATTATAAGAAACTGGTTGCAACTTTCCAGGCTCTGAAGGTCCCAAAGCCCCTCCCTCGTCCTCTCTATCACCTTCTAACTCCCTATTTCAGTGTTAGTGGCTCTTTTTATTTAGCACCACGTGAGCTAACAAGTAAACAAGTCATGTTACATTTGGCGATGTCGTGCTTGGTGATTGCAGCTGTAGGTCAAGGAGCCACCTTCTCACAGTGCAGATGGCTTAAAGAGATGGCTGGAAAGAGGCCATCTTGGCCCCAGAGATGTGTGCGCCGAGGCCTCCCAGCAGCAGGAGGGCCTGGAGCCCCGTGACACGATGGCTTCCTGAGTTACTTAGTGTAGAATGAGATCCTTTTGTTTGTGGGTTGTCTTGAGTAGATTCCAAGCTAAGACCCAGCTGGATTAATAGTTTCACCTTGGTTCAGACACAGTATTTTCAAGAAAACAGTCTTAATACAGATCAGATAATTAAGCCTCCAGAGAAAGGTCTGCATTTTGAAAAATGACAGTTTGATCTGAAACTGCCTCTCTGTTTCAAGAGTCAAGTCCTTCATTAAAAGGAGGCAAAAGAGGGGAGTTAGGATCTGGATGGCTAGATGCTAAGAACTCACGTGGCTTTTGACCCTCAACAGGATGCATAAATAAAGAGCCAGAGCTGCCTATGATGGTACCAGCCTGTGATAACAGCTATACTGGAGGTTGGAGTGGAAGGACTGCAGGTTCAAGGCCAGCCTGGACAACCAAGCAAGAGCTCATTTCAAATTTTTAATAGCGTAAGTAAGTCTGGGAGTATGGATTCGTGGAAGGGGGCTTGTATAACATTTATGAAGTCCAGAGTTTAATTCAGAGTGCCTCACTTTTCCATTGTTTCATTATGTCCTGAGGCATAAACCAAAGACCTAGTCATCAGCCTTGTTTTATAAAATTCACCCCACATCAGTGAGAAATCAACATGAGGATTAAATACCAACGTGCATTAGAACGAATCAAAAGGCTAGAGAGAGGGTGCGCAGTGATTAAGAGCACCTGTTCCTGCAGAGGACGCAGGTTTGATTCCCAGCACCCACACGGCGGTTCATTACAGCCCATAACTCCAGTTCCAGGAGGCACATGATCCACAGACATCCGTTTGAGCAAAACACTCAAACATGATCAAGTACACAATAAAGATTTTTTTTTTTTTTTTTAAACAGAGAAAGAACAAGGAGTCCACTTGGGTCTATAAGAGGTATTCTAGGACATCTACGTTTGCCATCTGCTTCTGCATAAACGCGGTGACAACACTGAAGGCTGGCTCACTAGCACACCGCTGCGGTGTTTGAATGAGCACTTGGTCCTAAGCCTGGTGTGAAGTGCTTTTTAATGTAAGCCAAGTGCTTCCAAGCGCTTCAGCTTTCTACGGGTCTGTCTCCTTTAATATTGAGCTAAAGCGCCATGAGCCACCATTCCGCATAAGGCTCAAACACCTATCACAATATTGTGGGGGCCCTTCAGAGGGTGTGCGCATGATGGGTGAGGGCGGGTGGCAAGATGCTGACTCCTGGCTCCTCTTCTAGTTTTCTTCTCACTGACTGGATTAGCCACTAGCTCCTCTTTTCCCTGCTGTCTTTGTGCCAGTCTGGGATTCCTTTTTTTTTTTTTTTTTTTTTTTTTTCTCGTCTGTTCACCGCCATAAATTTCATCACAGTCATCTTGGCAACAACCTTTTCTGGGCATGAGGAGGAAAAGATAAGTACACAGAGAACCAAAGACTAGCTCAAATATCCTACACCTAACACTTCTCTTCTTTTACGAGAACTTTCCCATCCAGTTCGCCTTTTCTCCAAACTGCTTTGAACTTACATCTCGTACTGTGCAAAAGCAGAAGTTATCTAGACTTAAAATTTTTTACAAACATAGAAAGTGCCCTGACTTACTGGGAAGCTAAAGTAGTGGCCTTGCCCATTATACATGGGGGAAGAAAAAAAAAAATAAATAAAGACTAAGACAGTGTTTTCCAGCCCATGCAGCAGTTCTTACCTCAAGTATTCTTTGATCCACTAGAGTGGAAACAATCTGTCCACAAAACAGCCTTATCTTGGTGCGTTGGTGCGTATCTACAATCCCAGCCCCGGGAAGACTGAGGCAGGTGGTCCCTGAGTTCAAGACCAGCCTAGGCTAGATAACATTGTGGTAAGACTCTGATTCCAAAGCACAAACAAACAGTTGAAAGTAACAATAACGGGAAGACGTTTGTGTTCTCCACCAAGCCTTGGCAACTCAGGGCACACCTCAAACAAGTGGCCACGTGGCCACGATCTTCATTTTTGTAGATGGAGCAACTAACTGGAGCTTCTGGAGACTGATACAGAAGCTTACCCAGCTGGCAAGTGGCGACACTACACCGCAGTCTGTATACACAGTGTCTGCAGCTTCCCCTGCCCGGAAAGTCTAAGTTAGCAGAGCAAGAGCCCAGGTTTCATCGCCAGCACTGCCAAAATGAAAGATAAAGCCATATCCACTCTGTACGCCGGCCACGCAACTCTGACAGAAAAACCAACGCTGTAGCTACTGAAGAAAGTGATAGCGAAAGATTTCCTCGGGACGGCAGTGTGATGGGAATTTGATTTGAGAGCTAGTCCAGGTGTAAGGCGATGAGGACTTAGACTCAGAGCTTGTGTTTAAGGAACATTGGTTATTTGATCGGGGGAAGGGAGGAGAGGGGACGGGGGAGGGGGGGTAAAGAGAGAATACGAAGTAGCACCACGTTTTCTAGTTTGAGTGGCAGGTGTCACTTATTCATTGAACGGATAGTGAATGCTATGTTAGGCATTGTGTCAAGCACTGGGGTAAAAACCAGGAAGGCGAAAGGCAGGAATGAGAAGGAAGAGGAGGCATCTCCCAGGCGAGATCTGGGGTGCACTGTCCTCAGGCAGCTGCAAATACCACGCCCATTGGCCTAGGGAACACCAGGGGGCAGCACGTGCTCAGCAACCGGTGCCCGCTATTGTCTAAGTCTTAACACTTTGCAAGGACGACACGAAACTGTCATTTTCTTTGGTAAGCACTTTAAACATTTTTAGAGATAATCTTAGCTAACTCAATAACTTATTTAAACATAAACTTTCTCGTCTGGTGGGGGCTTTAAGCCGTGGGGTATGTGTATGAATACCGCTCGCCTCTTACATAATAGAGATCGCCGAAAACCTTGAGAAAGACGCAAGGGATTACAGCCATGCTCCTCCCGATGGAAAGATATTCCTAAATGAACAAATATTCCTAGTCACTTGTACACTACTATGTTTTCACTTTCTAGACTAGTGGGTGCTCTTGTGGCCATTAATTAAAAAATAAAGTCCCCTGGGAATCTTGAGGTTTGATATGGCTACACTTAATTAACAGCTTTGCGCTCCTTTGAGTTTCCAGTGCACCTGGTTCTGTACTTACCATAACCCCTTTCCATCCTACCAGACAACCCATGCACTTAGTAACCTCTTCCTCTCGGGCCGGTCCATCTTTTTCTTTTAATGAGTCCCCTGCCTTCCAAGTTCTCACACATCTGCAGTAACCCAGTTCTGTCGCTAGGATGCCGGCAGGCGTGAGAGATCAACAATGACTCAGCCCAGTGGAGGAAAGACTTAGGGAAGACCCCCATAGGACAGAAAAGGCATCCTCATCCCTCGGAAGTACTTCCAAAAGATGCCATTGGCAGTTAACGCCAAGCACACATTGTGGACCAGGTAGTTTGTAATGCTATGGTTTGCATTTTTGCTGTATGGAGTTCATCTTAATTGTTTGATTAACGCCAAAATGTGTAATACTGCTCTACTAGCCCCTTGTTTCGTTTATGCAATTTCAAATTGTTGAAAGTCTTCAGTTACTGATCCGTAGCACATTCAACAAAGGGGAAAAAATAGAAGAAGCCCATGTGATAAGCAATCCATCCATCAACTCAAATGTCTGTTTCGGGGAATTAGTTAAACACAAGGCGCAAAGAAAAGTACACATTGGGAAACTGGCACAAAGGAGAGAGAATAATTGAAAAGTAATCCAGTGGAAAACATCTGGAGATGAAGAACACCATATAAAGCAACTGCCAACATTATGCAAGGCATAGTAAGCTGGAGAGACTGTCCCCCTTCAGCGACAAGGCAACTGGATGCAATGGGTTAGCCAAAAAACAGGAAAAGGAGTTGCTCTAACCATAAACTGATCTTGGCATATGGTAGGACACACTTCTACTTCCAGTACTCAGGAGTGGGGAGCAAGAGCTTTACGTTCAAGACCAGACCTTGTCTTAAGAAAAAAAAAAAATGAGATAATTGGAAAATTTTTAAACATTGAATTCATATTATACAGAGTACTAAATCAGTGTTAGTTTCCTGAACTTGATCCTTGTGCCATAACTACGTAAAAGAATCTCTTTATTCTTAGGCTGCCATGGTTTGAATATGACACTAATATGAAATAATAGTGGCATTATTTCAAAGGCTTGTGGAGCTCTTAGGGGGAGGAGCCTGGTTAGTAAAAAGCTTCTCACTAAGGACAGGCCCTGAAAGTCACACCCACTTTTGTCTCTGGTCTGCACCCTCTGCTTCCTGGCCCACACTGTGTGAGCAAGAAGACTCTGCTGTGCAACCCCACCCCTGTGGCTGCACCAGGCCTTTCTTGCTATGATAGACTGAAACACTCTTGAGACTGTGCCAGACGAAGCCTAAGTTGCTTTTGTCGGGCAATGTTGTCACAGCAACGAGACAAGTAGCGATACACATGGATAGAAATAGTTAAAAGGAAAAGGACCGATGCTGGGAAATTACAACAAAGTGAGGTAGAAAGAAATATATGCAGAGGGTGAGGAGAGGGCTCAGTGGGCTAGGGAACTTGCTTGCTGCATGTGAGTTCAAATTCCTAGCATGCACATACTAACCTATGCATGGCCACATACCCCTCTAATGCCAGTGTTGTTGGGGATAGAAGCAGATGTATTCCTGGCTGCCAGACTAGCTTCCAGTTCAGAGACTGTGTCTTGAGGAACCATAATACAGCTAGACACCAACGTCCTCATCAGGCCTCTGTATGCCTGGGCCTGTATGCATCACACATACACACATTTTTTAAAATTATGTATACAGCTGGCAAGATTGCTCATTGTGTAAAGGCACCACCATGGCTGATGGCCTGAGTTTGATTCCCAGGATCCACATGTAGAAAGAGAGTAATGAGAAGTGATTTGCACAAGTTGTCTTCTGACCTTCACACATGCACCATGGCATGCATGCGTTTGGTTTCCATCTTGTTCCTTTGGTGGGTGCATTACAGATGATGATGCTCTCTTTCGGTTTGTCCAATTACTGATGATGTCTTTCAATGACTTGACTAAGCCTGATGTCTGTCAGTCTTCTCCAACGTAGAGACACTCGTCTCATCTTTAAGTGCTCTGTGTAGAGGTACTTGGAGAATGGCATCTCCTCCCTCATCGAATTCATAATTTATTACAATCAATGCAGGTTGGCAGTTTCCTATCTTAGACAATGTATACAGACTCACTGAGGTTTCTGTTTGCTGCGATAAAACACTAACCAAAAAACAAAAACAAAAACAAAAAAACACTTGGAAGAGGACACAGTCCGCCATAAGGGAAGCCAGGGCAGGACTTTGCAGGTAGGAACTGACACAGAGACTACAGAGAAATGGTGCTTACTGGCTCGTTCTCCATGGCTGTTTTCTTATGCCTCTCGAGATCACTTGCCCAAGGGTAGCATCACGCACCTTAGGTTTGGCTCTCTCCCATCAATAATTAATCAAGAAAATGACTCACCATGGACATGCCCATAGGCCAATCTGGTGGACAAAGTTCTTCAGCTGAAGTTCCTTCTTTCTAAGTGTCTACAGATTGTCAAGTTGACAAAAAGTAACCAGCAGCTACTGAAATGCAAATTGTCGCAGGTATGACCAACAGAGAGTTCTTAAAACTAGTTCCTTTAGCAGGTCACCATACTCCATTCAGGATGTTTTTCAGTTTTGACTCCAAAAGATGTGATCCTTGTATTTTACTGTCCTCTTCACATAGCTGTGGAAGGAAACTGACTCTCTCTCTCTGAGGAGGGTGGTATTGTAAGGAACAGACCTGGGTCTGAGGTGGCTTCTCTAGTGACCACATGGACTCTCAGTGGATGGAGCTGTGAACCTAAGTAAGTGCATCTATTTATATAGCTGTGTATACAGTCAGCTCTCTAAACCTATGAGTTCTGCATCTACATTTTTATTTAAACTCAGACTAAGAGTATTTATTTAAGAAACATTCCAGTAAGTTTCCAAAAGTGAAACTTGAGCCAGCTAGTTTTGATGGCCAAATTCATAGGATCTATCCTAAGATCCTTTGGAAGAACAGATTAACTGTATTTGAAAGTTTTATGGAAACTCACCACTTTGTAAGCTAATCAAGAAGTATAATTTTTTTTTTAAAGTTTGAACAGAATTACCTTTACATGCATGGACAGTGCTTCCCTCAGAAGACACAGGTTATTGGATTAAAAATCTCATTGCCAGGTGTAGGATTATACCTCCCTATAGACTATTGGTATGGGAACTCCCAGAGGTCTCTGGGAGAATATAAGCCACTAGCTAAATGTCAAGACTATATTGTTTCATGACCCAACACATTTCAGTTCCAGGACATAGAGAAATCAGCCAGGACCTGACTTGGAAACTCCTCCCTGCTGCCTAGATTTCCCAGTGCTAGGAAGTGCTATGCCAGCCACTGGGCAGGAGGAGTCATCAGTGGACATACCCAGTGCTAGACCCAAATGCTATAAGACCTGCCATGCAAGATGGGTCCAATAGTGAAATAGTGACATCACTGCTGTGGAGGGCAACCAACTGCTTTTGTCCTGCATATGAGGCCTGTTATACGAAAGGGAATTCAAGCCTTGCACTGTAAAGCTGGTCCATATGCCGTAGCCACAGAGGTTATGGTCCCTAAAGGAAGCCTATTAGTGTTGTTTTGCCACATGTTGTCAAACTAATTTCGAAATATGTATGTTTATAAGCATGATTTGTGCCGCTCTCAGCCTTGGTCAGAGAAGCTTCTTTTTGTGGTGGGAGCAGTAGAAGCAGTTAACACAGAGACTCATAACTGGCCAAAATGCTGAGGAGAAGTGACAGTTGAGTTCTCCATCTTAAACATGAGGAGAAAGTCATGCACAGCCCTTCCTCTGCCCCAAAGCTTAGAGACCATTGCAAGAGAGGGCAGAAAGAATGTGAGAGGCAGCAGACCTTGAAGAGTTCTGGGTAACACAACTCGTGAGATTCCAGCAGCTATAGTGACCTGCCCAAGGTAGAGCCCATCAACCACTTCAACCTTGAGAAGCTACTGGCAACCAATGCTGGCTGAGAGAGGTAGAGTCATTTTTTCTTCAGGACTGTAGCTGCTAACAAGCTTCCCATGGGCTGGTAAATAACCCCCTTACACATATACATATGAGCAATCCGATTAAACTCATGGAACTAGAGCAAGAGTGAGGGTGGGTTTGGCAGCAAGAGAGAGAGATTGCAAACAGGTTTGAAAGAAGAGTTCTAGAAGGAGTGGTATGGGCATGAAAGGGGGATGGGTGGAAGTGAATATGACCAAATACATATGTGTATTAAGTTGTCAAAAAAAAATAACGTCTTTGGGAGGATGTGCATGGGTTACACTCAAATCCTACATCACTGTTTTTAAGGAATTTGTACCTTGGGATTTTGGAGTTCTACGGGTGAGAAACTTAAATGCTCCACAGATGAGGCATGACTGTCGACTGACATTATGTGCACATTCTGACATGACGACTGCAGCCAGTTAATACTAAGTTCATTTAGTTTATGTTCTTCCTTCTCTAATATTGAGAAATACATGAAATCGGTTTGCCTCCTCCAATTTCTGCACACGATGTTACCTCAGACTGCTCGGCCACCCACTCCACTCAAGGTTGCTTTCCTTTACCACACTGCAGTCCCCTCTACCTCCCCCCTTCATCACCAATACCCTACGCTCTCAAGGATCCTGGATGCCACCAAGTGGCCACAGTGCTTCACTGTCACCCTCCTTCCCCAGCCTGGGCTCTGTCTGCCTTGGGTTGCAAGCAGGACACATTAAGAATTATTGAAACCATCCCTGCCCTACACCGCATCTTCCAGAAGGCTTGCTCATTTGTCGCCGTTCCTTATCAAGATTAAGTGAAACTAACAAGGAAAGTGAATACACGTAGAGTCAAATTCTGCAGCTGAAAACACAGGATGGCACATCTCAGCTCTGATGCAGCAGGCGTGCACTATTTAGTTATCAAGATTAAAAACACCCATTAAAGCTTGATGTTGTCGGAACACAAACCAAATGGCATTCCCGCCCCCTCCCCTGAGATCTGTGCTATGAAGGCTGGGTAGAGAGCATGAGACTCAGAAACTGGAGTAACAGAAGCTGCTTGTCTTTGCTTCGCTTGGCTGTGCGATGGTTTAGGAGCTTCCTAGATAATATCAAGGAAGCAAAGAAAAGAGCCTCCAGACGGCTTCAACTCCATAGAGCCATTGGTGCTGTCTGTTCTTATTATTAATTAAGCATGCAGGTAGGTGTGTAGGATCTTCACAGTGCATGGCAGCTTCTTGTTCAGGATGTCCTAGGACCATTGGGAGCCCAGGACGGGTTCTACTGTGTGCATGATGGAAGCCACATTTACTTCTGCTCTGCTGTCTTCTAACATTCAAGAATCTGTATACACAACGTACACTGTGACTGGTGCCATAGAGAACTCCTGTCTGCCATCCATGACTGACTGTTGATTTGTAGGTTCTCCCCAGAGACACCACTGCTACAGGATATCTGATCCCATTGTGAACCCTCGAGATTGTGAATTGTAAAAACCAATTTCTTGTTTGGTGTAGCTCAGCCCTAACACACACCTTTAACCCAAGTCAAGTCAACCTGCTAGCTCAGAGAGGCAGAGAAAGCACCCAGCTGACCTCATTTCTCAGCGCATGTCCCAGATGGAAAAATCCAGAAGCAAATATCTCTAAAGCTAAAGGCTCCCAAAGCCCCATCTTCTCCTCCACACTGTCTTAAATACCCTTCTCTCAATGTCTCTCCTTTCTGTTTAATCCCTGACATCTGGTTTCTTGCTCTGACTTTTGACCTTGGACAGACAAAACTATGGGTAGGTGGGGTGGAGGGTGTTTTTTATTTTTACTTCTGACCTTAAAAATACATGGCCTTGATCAGAGAACACTAGAGGCATGTGTCCACCCAAGGGAGGAAGATTAAGGTTTTTATAAAAGGAACACAAAGAAAAATTAACAACAAAATGATAAATACTTAGCTCCTGTCATTTAAATTATGTTTTTGGCTTAGAACGCGAATTAGCTTCAATGAAGCAAAACATTTAGAACTCTGAGAAACACTGGAAATGTGGTTTAAATGAAGGAAAACAAAAGCCTTCCTGGCAAGGCTTTTCACACACACACACACACACACACACACACACACACACACACACACACACGGATTAGCTAAATTCATCTATTTTTTTCTTCAGTGTGAAGCATAGCTTTTTTGTTTTTTGTTTTTGTTTATTTGTTTTATTTGTTTTGTTTACAAGAGGCAAGTAGATAGAACAGGAGAATAAGAATAAACTTCTTTTGCCATGCATAGAACAATTCTGTAAAGGACAGGGGTGAAAGGACAAGTTGGCCAGACAGATGCCACGGTACAGACACAGAACTCATGCGCTGTGGTGCTGTTTATTTGAATCTCGGAGACAGACACCAAGAAGCAGTCCATGACCATCCCGGAAAGCAAAGCCTTGAAGTTTATCCTTCCGGGCCACTGTCCATTCCCACATGACCAGAGCACTGGGGGGGGGGGGGGGGGGGGAGGGCAGGACAGCAGCTGAGAGGCTTCCAGGATGGACCGTCAATGCAGGCCATCTTGTGGCAGAGAAGACATTCTGTGGGGCTCAACACGCTGAAGGATGTAAAGCAAAGCTGAATCAGCCCAGGATGGCCTGGGAGCCCTTCCCAGGAGCATTGCCACCACATCCCCCCAACCTGTGAGTCCATCAACCCAAAACTGCATTCAAAGTAGTTGATTAAGTGATGTCACCTTAGAGGCCAGCAGATGTGGCCTATCCCACTTCAAATCCAACCCCAAACCAGAGTGCCATTCCCCCAGCAGAGGTTAAATAGTCATGCCTTACCATGCATGGGAGGGTGACCTAAAAGATAGAAAGGACATTTTTATCCAGATCAAGTAACTCTTTAGTCCAGAAAGTCTTATTTATGTGGAGGGTGAGAGTGATGTTTGCACCTTAGAGATTTAGCATTTTGCTTTTATCCCCTGCTGATAGAGGAAGGAGGGGGCAGGCTCTAACGTTTCTATCCATTCTTAAAAATAGAGTGTCTGCCTGCCCATGGTCCATGCACTGCTTTTAGACCCACTTCAGTCCCAGTGGCTTCCATCAAAACAAGCAGCAGAGGAATAGAGAACAGGGTCCAAGCACAGCCAAGTTGTGTTCTAGGAGAGCTTATTAACAGCCCATCTGTCACTGGCTCCTCTGCCAACTGTCAGTGTGACTCTGGTGGCCAAGGACCAGGGACTAAGGGAGGGTTGGTGGGCTGCAAAATTAAGAAACCTTTTCCCTTTTCTTCAAAGGTATAGTGTTAAGAGAGTTGAATTTCACACACACACACACACACACACACACACACAAACATACGCACATGCACAAGCGCTCACTGGAACCACACCAGGGACATTTTGCTTAAGGCTAATCTAAGAGTACTTTTTGTCATCTTGTCTTCAGTGGGAGAGTATCAGACAGTTCATTTCCGTTTGTCTCAGGAGAAGACAAGGGGGTCAGGCCTATGTGCAACATGGTCATAGACCCTTTCTTTGAAGCATTAGTTCTTCACTCAAGTGAATTCTTGGAATTTGGATAACAAAAATAAAAAACCAAAGAAATAAAACACAAAGGGGAAAAAAACAGGAAGGAGAAGTGTCTGTGTGTTGATGTTTACTTGGTGCCACCTGGAGCTTCATCACAAACTATCAGTGATTCAGCTGGAGACACAGTCCTGCCAAGACAGGGTCTTTAATGTGCTTGGAATATAAGCTGTGTTTAATTTTAAATGAAACGGATTCGAAGTGTATATGTTTTATTTACCAACAAGGCCAAATTGCCCACTCGTGTGGGCTGCTGCGGCATAGGCTTTGCAGGTGCTAAAGTCTATATATATATATATATATATATATATATATATATATATATATATATATTTTTTTTTTTTTTTTTTTTTTTTTTTTTTTAAGCCCCAATTCTAGAGGGAAAACAGGAATTTTCCTGCTGGCAGCTCTCATCTTGGTTAATTAGATGGTATTAGGAAGAAAAAGGTTGGCTGTGTTATCTAGAAGAAAAGTGTTATTAGAGACATCGTTGCATCATGAAAGCGCTTAATACCTCGCCTTCCGGCCTCTAATTGCCATCTGGAGCAGTTGCTTGAGGAAAATTTCAGCAAACTGATAGAAAGCTTCTAAAGATGGCTCACTTGATTCATCAATAAAAGTGAAAGTATCCCTGTGGAAACAATGTTTCAAGTGTCATTGGTGAATCCCATTTTGAAAGGCAAACACAGGGGACGGCATCACACGCTGCCCGTCTCTCACTGGGAACTGGCACCAGGTGGATTACCCACTGGGCGCCAACTGACTTCTCCAGGAGAGCCAGGGGTAGCAGCTTCTTAATGTTCGTTTGAAGACTAACAGCTGAAAGGTCTATTAAAAGAAACACTAGCCGTCACCACTGGACACCTGTCAGAATGCACAGAATTCATAACATAGGTAACATGGACACAAGGAGATGGAGAATCAGGGGCTTGAGTGTGTGCTGGCAGGGATGATGGGGTACAGCAGATCATCAGCTGCTACAGAAATACATGAGCTGGTAACTGCGGTCTGCAGTGGTTACCCTAAGGCAGCAGTGTTCTCAGCCCCGGGATCCAGACCCCCCTTTAGCAAACCTCTATCTCCAAAAATATTTACAATTCACAACAGTAGCAAAATTACGGTTATGAAGTAGAGGGGGGGGGGGGAATGGGGGGGGGGGGGCAGGAGGAAAGGTCACCAAACACGAGTAACCGTAGTGAGATGCTGCAGCATTAGGAAGATTGAGAACCACTGCCTAAGGTAAAGACCCACCCCATACACAGATGTATACAGGAGATTTAGTCATCATTCCTGACTTGGAAGCAACTGAGGTGTCCTTCAGTAGGCAAATGGAAGACCAAACAAGTACACACAGATAGCGGAATGTTAGTGAATGCTAAAAAGAAATGAGGAGTTGTGCCATGAAAAGACATGGAAAATCTTTAATGCACACTACAAAGTCAAGAGGACACTGAGAAAACGACGATTCCTACTATGTTACATTCTGAAAAAAGCAAAATAAACATATATATATATGGAAAGCAAAATGACAGCAGTCAGTCGCCAGGGGTTAGAGTGGAGGGAGGATGCATAGGCAGTGCACACTTTTAAGACAGGAAGAAAAAAAGCTGTTATTGATGAAAAAACCCAGCTATTATTGATGCTATTATGAGTGGACACACATCGAAGCCCATGGGATGCCCAGTGCCAAGAATAAAGCTAAGGTAAAATATGAACTTGACTGATAATTGCAGGCCCATATATATATATATATATATATACTGTAGTTGGGGGAGGGCTGATGCAAGGGGAGGCTCTGCATGTTTGAGGATTGAGGGTCTATGCATACCTCTGTACTTTCCCCTTAGTTTTGTTTTATAGAAAAATAAGGCCTTTAAAACTAGCTAGCTGTCAGCTCCAATTTTTATGCTTTCCTCTCGATTTTTGACCTTAAAAAGAAGGGGTGTTCTAATTGATAGCTCACTCAGTTTTAAAGACTCAGGTAAAGAACCTTACATTACAATAACTTTGTCTCAACCAGCACCTAGTGTTTCCTACTAATTAGATAGGGTAAGAAGAAAGAGTGAAAGGCTTAAGCCCCACACTCAAAAGCAAATGCACAGTGGCAAACACACCCACCCTTCCAGAAGCTTCAAAACACCTGCCAGAAAGTCAGGGAAAAGGGGCAGTTTCTCAAGAGCCCCTGCAGCTCCCTTCCTGGGCCCACTGGGATTTGAACTGCAGAGTCATTTTCGATCCATGACAGCACGCTCAGCTTTTCCTTTAGGGACAGATTCTTGCAAGTAGGACACGAGAAAGATCTTGAGACAGAATTGTCTTCAGGCACAGTTCATTTCTCATGTTGCTAACAGAATGGTTCACTCCTTTCTGTTTGAGAGAAATCATTTCACACAGAAGCCTAGCACCCACTTAGAAAAGAGGAATAATTTGAAGCACAGACTCATAATTTGGAAGCATAAATCTATAGTCATATCTAATTATTTTTATTTCAATTCTCTTGTGAGAAGGTTTTGCTTTTTTTTTTTTTTAAGAACATTCCATTGGTAAGAAAACAGTATTATAATGCCAAAACATTGTCTTTATTTTTTTTAATTTACATTAAAAAATTGAGTTACTTGTGCATTGGTGGGAGGGTCAGAGGACAACAACGTTGGGGAATCGGTTCTCTCCATCAACCCTGTGGGTCTAGGTATTGAACACAGGTTTGCAGACTTAACAACAAGCACCTTTACACAGTGCACCAACTCACTGATCTCAAAACTTCTTTTAAAGTTGGTAATCAAGTAGGAAAAACACCTCATATATAAAACCCAATAAATATAAAAAAGTCTAGATCTATTTAGGTACAACTGAATCCTATATTTAAAAGAACATCTATGATTAAAGTGTTAAAATGTAAACAGAAAATACAAGATACACAGTTCGCTCAAAAATTCCTGAAGCAAATCCATTTACGTTTTTGGGGTTTTTTGTTTTGTTTTGTTTTTTGTTTTAAACAGATGGTGCTGAAACTATTATCTAGAGCTTAAGGAAATGAGTATGAACAAAGGATACATACTCCTTTTCTTATTTACGGTCCTAATTTTTTCCACCTTAAAGAAAAACAAATGAACAAACAGTCCCCCACATACTGATCTCTAGAGTAGCTGTACTTAGGCAGCTTCAGGCTGGCTGCCAGAGTGCCAGGGACACAGCACCTGCTTCTGCTAATGTGCCCACTGGGTCCTTCCCTTCACATCAGTCACTGTCATATCACAGCTCCCACTCCTGTGCAGCCCACTCAGGGATGTTAGTCCATGGCCCGATGCAGCTCTCTAGTAGATACCAGGGTCCTTGATAGAATGTGAGATGTTACCTAGTGAAAAATACCCTTTAAGCCGCCAAGGAGCTAGTTTTTGGGTTTTGTTGTTGTTGTTTGTTTGTTTGTTTTTTTGTTTTGCCAGGCAAGAGCTTCCTTCCCAGCTTATCCACAACAGGCCCTGCACTCTGTCTCTCTGTCTCTGTCTCTGTCTCTGCCTCTGCCTCTCTCTCTCTCTCTCTCTCTCTCTCTCTCTCTCTCTCACACACACACACACACACACACACACACACCACCTCCTGTCTCCCCCACTGCTCCCAGCCCCATCTCACCTCCTCACAACCCCCCTCTCCACCTCATTCTCCACCCCATAGTCTATCCAGTGGAGATTCTCAGACTTTGTTGTGGTTGGTAATTTTGTTTTCTAAGTACTTCTACTTCTTGTTTCATTTGCAAAATCTCCTTCCGCTCCACTTCTGACTGCTCTCTCACTCCAACCTTTCTTCCAAGCTACATGTAAATGGTATGTCCTCTGTGAAGGATGCCATCAATCCATATCAGTGCTTGTATATAATCTCCTTTCTCCCTTATATTCTATTAGCGGCAAGCTGACACTTCTTATGCAGACACTATAATAGTCTAGCTCATGTTTGATGTATGTTTGTGTGTATATGTGTGTGTATGTATGTGTGTGTGCATGTATGGAGGGCACATGCACGTGCAGGTGCCTGTGTGTGCACATCTGTGTGGAAGCCAAAGAGCAACCTCAGTTGTCATCCTTCTCAGTTGACCTTCTTGTTTTGGTTTGGTTTGTTCTTTTTTCAAGACAGGGTTTCTCTGTGTAGCCTTGACTGTCCTGGAACTCACTTTGTAGCCCAGGCTGGTCTCGAACTCACAGAGATCCGCCCGCCTCTGTCTCCTGAGTGTTGGAATTAAAGTTGTGCACTAATACATCCCAACTTTGTTTTATTTTGTTTTGTTTTGTTTAGTTTTGCTGGTAGGTTTTCACTGACTCTGGAACTTGTGCATTAGGATAGGCTGGCTGCCCAGTGAGCCTCAAACATCTGCCTGTTCTGCCTCTCCACATCTGGGGACCAATCATGTATGAGTTTTTAACTGTGCCCTGAGCATCTGAAGGCCAGCAGTAGGGACTTTTCAGGCAGGGTATCTATCCATCTATCATGTCCCGTACTCTTAAAGTTTCTCCAACTCCCACTCTTATTCCGCCCAGGAAGGATGGTGATGACAAGAGTGTCTGCCATTGCTGCCAAGAGGAAGGCTCTGGCTCATCAGTGCTTTGTGCCTCTAAGGCAGTGGTTCTCAACCTTCCTGATGCTGCAACCCCTTACTGCAGTGCCCCATGTTGTGGTGACCCTCAACTATACAATTGTTTCATTGTTACTTCATTGCTATAATTTTGCTAGTTATGAATCATAACTTAAATATCTGTATTTTCCAATTGTCCTAGTCGACCCATGTGAAAGGGTCATTCCACTCCCCTACCAGGGGTCATGACCTCACAGGCTGATAGCTAATGGTCTCAGTGGTTCTGTTGTGAAAATCGTGCGATCTATTTCACAAATGAGAGAACAGAGCTGAGATGGTTCAGAGTCACACAGCTAACAAATGGGGATGTTGGGGTTTGGTAGGACCCCAAGACAACCGCAGGGCTCACTCTACCACCTACTTCCTGGTTCCTAGACTCTCAAGACTTCAAATGAAAAGACGGGAACAACTTCCGTTTACCGACCACCTGTATTTTAACACCGGGCAGAGATTGTTCATGTGTATTATTTCACTTATCAGTGAGCTAAGTGGCGCAACATTGGTTCAGTGTTCTGTGGGTGAGAACTAGGTGACTGAACTGTAGTGCAGGTGACACACGGAAGCTTAATAAGTAAAGTGTGCACGACTAGGCACCACAGTCAGTAAGGAAGCTCTTTATTACCTTGCAGGAAAGTGGGCAAATAGAAGAAAAGGTTATTCAGCCAGGAGGGGACCAGAATGACGAAAAAAATACACAAAATGATGCTCTGCCTTACTAGCATTAAGGAGAGGCAGGAGGATCAGTTGTTTGAGGTAAGCCTGGGATACCAAGCAAGTGGCCAGGGGAGCTGAGCAACAGAGTGAGACCCTGTTCCAAAAATGAAAAAGAGTAACATACACACGCTAAGAAACTAAGGCAAGTCTTAGCTGAACCTGGAGGGGTAAGACACAGGGTCATAAGTTCGAGACCAACCTAAACATAAAACCAAGGGAGCTAAAGGTATAGTCCATGGGAGAGCGCTTGCCTAGTGTGAGCTTAGGGCAATCCCCAGGCCATTAAAAAGATATTAACATAATGTAAGCACACACCTGAAAGCTTCCGCCAAGGACAGGAAAGGCTGCTCACTGGAAGAGAAATCTACCACCACCTTTATCTGGGCCTTCCTTTCTTCCAGAATTGAGAGAAAGTTATAATAATTTGTAAAAAACAAACAAAAAAAACCAAACAACAAACAAACAAAACAAAGTTATAAAATGCCCTGTTCATGTCAAATTTAAAACCCACCAACTCTTGTTTGTGATTAATACACATTGAAGCATGGGCCGCCAGGGACTAGAAATGTGTCAGAAGGGAAATCTCATTTACATAAATATAAGACATTTCCCCAAAGTCTCTTTATTCACTTCTTTCCAACGCCTGGGCATTCAGACATTTTAGTTTCTGCCAGTTCAACAGATAGCAAATTATCATTTTGGGGTTCCTTTTCTTTCAAGGCTGACCATCAGTTCAGATGACTCTAGGGCAGGAGAGAGAGGGATGAGACGGGCCTTCCACTTACTCTCTCCATTTCTGTAGGTAGGAGGGCTAGCCATTGCAAGCTGGCTGCTCTTATCAGGCTCGCGCAGGTGGAAATCAAAGTGTTCTCACTTGGAGGCTCCGGTGAGAAACAAGTACTTCCAGCCATCCTCGGCCTGCTGGGAGGATGCAATTCCTCATACCTGTACAAATCTGCCATCGTGTTTTGCCAGCTTGCCATAAAGGAAGAAGGTAGTCTGTTTTTACGGGTCTCTGGTCCCCAGACCTTGGTTAATAAGGTTCTGTTATTGGCCTAGTCGCTATCAATGTAATCTTCTGTTTGTAAATTTAAACTGCACTGATGATAGACTTTAATTGTACTAGAAAACCCCTTATCCTTTGTTATAGAATGTAACCTAATCAATAGAATGGAATTCCATCATCCTTCTATTGATCAGAAACAAATCAAAGTTTATATGGCTTGAGGGCACATCCAAGGGTGTATGACTGGTGGCTACCCTAAGCTCTATCCAACACATAAAGCATGACTTTGCATAAAGTCCCCCCCTCAACCTCTCTCTCTCTCTCTCTCCCTCTCCCTTCCAAAAATTTGAGTCCATGGGCTGGAGAGATGTCTCACTGGCCAAGAGCATGTACTATCTTACAGGGGATCTGAGTTTGAGCCAGGATAGCACCCGTGCCTGGAAGCTTACAACTAATTGTAACTTCACCTCCAGAGGATATGATGCCTCTGGCTTCCATGGACACTGCATTCACATACATACAACAAAATAAATATATGTATATCTAAAAACCCAGAATCCAAATTTTAACATTTGTTTCATTTTGTTGCTACATAAAAAGGTATCTGTTCTATTATTCTGGAATTTTCTTTAGAATTAAAATAGTTTTGAATGTAAGCAACATTCTTTTTAAGTGAGCTCACTGGGAAAGGGTGGCTTAGAGGAGCCACAAAAACACTAAGGAAGCACAGTCCAGGAAGAGGCCAGTCTTGCAAACAGCACCATGTTGTTGGCACACCTGATTCTGAGAACTCCAGAGGGCCTCTTGATTTTTTCCCCCCTTGGCTCTGTAAAAGACCAGTTAGTCTGTGGATCTGCTGTCTGCTCTTCGTGCCAATTAGCCAAATGTGTGTGCTACATTTTCATCTGATGAAGCCAGGAACTAGCTCCCCAGTCTCCCAGCTGTTGGTGTTAGTAGCTGAACAGCATCTGGCATCTTCCCACAGGTGCCATCTAAAAGCTACTGCATATCCGAGACAGCCCGAACCCTGGATCACCAAACACATTTTTCTTTTGGCCTGTATTCCCGAAAAAAAAAAAAAAAAAAAAAAAGAAAAGAAAAGAAAAGAAAAAAGAAAGAAAGAAAGAAAATAACTCTATCTTCAGAAGTCTGTTGACTAGGGGACAAAAAATTGATGGTATCCAGCAAACAGCTCATCAAAAAGCAGCCTACTTCAAACTGCCCAAATTCTGAAAAATGCCTCACTTCTCTGGGAGTTAGCAAGGCACGACAAGTTTTAACAAGAGCTGAACAGACTGGAGGTTCGAGTTATGTAAACATATTTGGTGCCAAGAGAAAACATTGTAGAATGATTTAGACAACTCTAAAACAGAGGGTCTGAGGATGTGTCTGAGTGGAGCCTGGGAAAGCAGTCCTTTTCTCGAAGGGTAGACAAGGCTGAAGATATCTGTATCCAATTTAATATTTCCAAACTCTCTCCTTTGATCACTCACCCATCTTAAATGGGTTTGTTATCTTCTGTATGTAATAATATTCTTTTTTTACTACTTTCAAAAAAATCCAAGCAAAACAGCAAATTTAAAAGTCTCTCTAGAAAGCTTTGATGCCGGCCTCCTCTCATCCCTATGACGATAAAGGAGCTGAAAGACCTCCATCTCCAGCCAGGAATGGGGCCTAGAGAAGACTGTCCATTCTGGCTTCTATGTTGATTTTTATAGGATGTAGTCTTAGTTTGACTAAGAATGATCTCGATTAGAAGAACAAGTGGATGGGGCTGCAGCTATGATTTCACGGTTAAGAGTGTATACTGCTCTTTCTGGGGACACAAGCTGGGTTTCTAGCACCCACAACTGCCTGTAGCTTCAGCTTCAGGACTTCATTTGGCCTTTGCTAACACTTGCCCTCACCTGAACATATTCACACAAATATCCATAATTAAGAAATAATTTTAAGAAAAGGAAGTGGCAACAAGGTGTCATGGTGACAAGAATAGGGCCTTACGAAAGGGACTCCAGCCTGTCTGGTCAGTGGAAGTGAAGGGGATGTGCATTGGTGGTGTATCTGCTGATGGTGTGTCTTCATGTCCCATGTTTGTGCCTTGTATGCCGGATAGGTTTCCCCATCTCAGACCAGCAGCTTTCCTGAATGACACTTCTTATACCATGGCACTGGTTCCCTCTGTTACTCATTATTTTGGGAAGTAGCAGTATAAAAATCATAGATCTTTCCAGGGGTTGAGACTGGGTGATGGACAGTTTGAGGCCACCGTGGATTATAGAGTAGGCAAGAAGGAAAGTGGGAGGGGAGAAGGAGGAGAGAAGGAAGAGAAAGAAGAAAGAGGAGGAGGAAGAGGAAGGAAAGGAAAGGTAGGAGGGAGGGAAGGAAAGGAGGAAAGGGTGGACCACGCATCATCTACCTCTCCTCCTCCCTTCTTTTATTTGGTTCTTTCTGAGACAGGGTCTCATGTAGTCCACGCTGGACTTGAACTCAGTAGGTAGCTAATACTGGCTTTGTATTCCTCATCCTGTTAATCAGCACATCCTGAGTGCTAGAATTACAGTTGTGTGCCACTATGCCTGGCTATCACATTCAGTTTGTAAGGGTTGGAAATCCAAGAACAGCTGGCTGAGTGGTTCTGGCTCAGAGATTTGGGGAGGCTTTCAATCAGCATGTTGGCTGCGTCTGCAGTTATCTGAAGTTTAACGAGGCTGTAGAATCTGCTCTCAAGATGGCACACACATGCAGGTGTAGTGATTTGAATAAGAATAGCCCCATAGGCTTATATGTTTGAATGCTTAGTCTTCAGGGAGTGGTACTACTTACGAAGGATTAGGAGGTGTGGTCTTGTTGAAGAAGGTATGTCCTTTTTGAAGGCATGTCAGTGTTGTTACTTTTATAAGGCAGTGTTTGTTCCTCTTGGTTTCTCTCTTAACCTGGCAAATAATCAGACAAATAATTGAGACTTTTATATTTGTTTACAAATAAGCTTCACAACAAACCTTGAGCAGTGTAAGGCTGTTCTTAACCCTCTATGTTATCCTGACTCCATCTTTGCCACAATCCCCAAGTTACTTGCTTTTTTTAGTTCTTTTGTTGCTCCGGCTGAATCTTGTCCATCTCTCCTGCACCTCTGCCTGTGGCTGAATTCTCCCACTCAGCATCCTACTTTCTCTTCTAACTCCTCTTTCCCTGGCTGCCAGGAAGTCCAGCCCTATTCTTCCTCTGCTCATCAATTTCTGTAAGATGCTTTATTGACGTATCAGAGGGATGATTGTGGAGGGAAGAGATGATTGACTGTGTAGGAGGACGGAAGGGGAGAATGGCCGGAAGAACATCTTAGTGGCAAATGCTTGGGGTATATTTATTATATATCAGTTTAGAGTATTTTGTTTACCATAGTTTAGGAGAAGATTTGTATTAGTTTAGATTCTGCCCAGCGTTGTGCTGGCAGCCTTGAAGTACACTTCAGACTCTGTGTCTCTTATTAGCAATCTTAGGCCTAACCGATACACTTTAATGTAACAGTGGGCTTTGAGGTTTCAGAAGCTCTAGCCGAGACTAGTGGATCTCTCTTTTCCTGCTGCCTGCGGACCCAGATGTAGAACTCTCAACTTCTTCAGCACCATGTCTGCCTGCATGCTGCCACGCTCCCTGCCATGAGGATAACTGACTAAACCTCTGTAACTGCAAGCAAGCCCTAATTAAAACTCCTTTTATAAGAGTTGCCATGGTCATAGCATCTCTTCATGGCAATAAAACAACAGGTACAGGAATGAAGCTGTCACTCCTCCCAGGAGGACAGAGGCCCTCAGCTTCCATGTGAAGCACTGTGGGGCCTGTGTCTTCTCATGATGTGATAGCTGGCTTTCTCCACAGAGGTTAAGCCATTTGAGGGACAGAATGTGGAAGAACCTTCACCATGAAAATTCCAAAGGCGCTAGCAGGACTTCTGAAGAACCCTATTGTTCACACTGACCAAACCCAACAGGAGCTGGGAGGGAACCACACAATACAGAACAAGCATAAGTCAGAGTGAGGATGCCATCACAGAGTCAGGCCAGTACAGCTACCTCACAGAATAAACTGCTGGACCTTCGCCTCTGTGTTCCTCCCTGCCTGATTCAGGTGATTGCTTTTCCCCAGTCCGTTCTATCTTGTATTATCCTTTTCTATTGAAAATATTTTTTCATACAATATATTCTGACAATGGTTTCTCCTCCCATGCATCATCTTCTGTAATTAAAAACACCAAGAAAACAAACAATATAATTTTAAAATGGGGTGTAGAACTAAGCAGAGAGTTCTCAAAAAGCTGAAACTCAGATGGCTGACGAACCCTTATGGAAATGTTCAACATTCTTGGCCATCCAGTAAATGTAAATTAAAGCTGCTTTGAGATTTCATCTTACCCTAATTAGAATGGCTAAGATCTTGGCCAGAATGGGGTGAGGGTAGAAAATCTCCCAAGGAAGAGGAAACTGAGTATAGTGTTATAGAGAGATAAAGGGGAAACTAGAATAGGGAGGGGAAGAAAGAGAAATGTTAAAGGGGGGATATGGGGAGGGACAGCTAACACACTAACACTAAAAAGGCCTTTTGAAAAAAATCTACTGCCTAGAAGCTTTCTAATATGTATTTCATATATATATGGAATCTAAATGGATGGAGTCACTTTATAATGGGGGAAAGAATAATCCAACTAGACATCTTACAAAACCAAGTAAAACCTCCAGTGAAGGAATGGGTTACAACTTGTTGTGTTGCTAGCCAAAAGGGGCCCATAGATGCCCCTGGAAACATCATAGGCTATTGGTTGTTCTCCAAAAGCTGATGGTAAAGCTCTATTGCTGAAAATAACACTTACTTATGTTACCAAATACAGAGACATCAAGCTGGCACTCAACTGGAAGCTTCACCACTACTGACTAGCATTCATGGTGCTAGAAGGTACTCTACACACTATTGGGAAAGGAAGGTAATCATCAGCATCACCCTGTGACCTACAGTAACTACCTACCTGCAAAATATGGTGCAACAGTGGGACAAATGTTATGGGAACAACCAATTCAATGGAACCCATGCCTGACACTGCTAAAGTGGCCAAGAACCTGAGACTGGAGGTTATGAACCTAGGGGAAAATTTATTATTATTATTATTTATTATTATTGTTGTTGTTGTTGTTGTTGTTATCATTATTATTATTATTCAAACAAATGAATAAAATTACTCCTAATGACATATTGCTATATTCATAGATTAGTGCCTTGCTTAACTATCATCAGAGAAGCTTCTTTTTGTAGTCGAAGGGAATTAACATGGAGCTCCACAACTGGACAATGTGCTGCAAGTGAGAGACTTTGGAGCACTCAGACCTACACGGGAGGTCTTCATCAAACCCCTCCCTTCAAGGTTTAGGGATCTATGTGGAAGAGGAGGCAGAAAGATTTTAAGAGCCAAAGGATATAAATGACACTGGGAAAACAGTGTCTTCTAGACAGAAGCGCTGGTACACATAGAAACTTATACTGTGGCAGCACACAGAAGACCAGCTAGCCTCAAACCAGATGGTGCCTCAGCACAGAGAGAGGGAAGCAAACACAGGTTACCAAGAAACTGTTTGCAAGTAATACCCACCAGCAAAGGGAACGATAGATTTTCTTCCCAGGAGTGCCACTGGGTGTTTTAATCACACTCCAGGGTAGGCCTTATGGCCAGGGTAGGCCTTATGCCCAGAAGTACCTGACTAACAGGAAGCTAACTTCATATTTGTGTGTATATGAACTCTTTGTTTCTTTTGTTTTATTTGGGCTTTTTTTTTTTCTTTATTTGTTCTGATTTCCCCCACTCTCTCCCTCCCTCCCCCCCTCTTTCTCTCTCTTCCTCCCCCCGCCCCCAGGCCTCCTCCCTCCCCCACCCCACCCCCGCCCCTGGTGTGTTTTGAGAGAGAAACAGAACATAAAGTTGGGTAGTAGGAAGGAGGAGAGGATCTGGAAGGAGTTGGGGGAGGGGAAAACACAATTAAATATATTATATGAAACAAAAGTTTTACTTCAAAAGGAAAAAAGTTTAAAAACGCTTTGCATCAGTAAAGAATTCTGAAAACAAATAAGTATTAATATTAGATTTATGAATTGCCCTTCTAGAAGTATGTTCACTTGCAATGACATGAGGTGATGAAGGCAGGCTGCAATTTGTGATCATGTTTGTACAATAGTGAGAATGTGCTAAAAACTCATGAAATTATATGTGTTTTCATAAAATATGTAATGCACATTTTGTCTCAATAGAAGTGATTGAAAAAGAGAAGGCATGAACAGTATTGATAACATTCATCAGCCCAGAAAGACTTACAGCACCCTCAGCCTTTTATAGTCTCCTTGTTCTCTCAGCTCAAAACTTTAAACATGATTAATCAAGACATTGTTGGCTCCTGGGAGAATCGGTTGATGCAGCTAAGGCTCACATGGGTCTGGGGTCTCTACTGCAAGCTAGAGTGAGGTGAGACCTGGCACATTTTAAAGAACAGCTCTTTGGAACCCCGTCGACATACATTCTTCAGCCAAAAAATACATATAGCTTATTTTATCCGACTCTAGCAAATGGCGACAACATCAATAGATTCATGCAGTCATTGAGCAGTTTCTCCAAAACCACTTTTGTGAAGGAGTTTTTTTTTCCCCCTGCATGATTTATGATTTCACTTGGCAGTTGCTTTGCATTACATTGAATTAGATTGTCAGTTACTTGTATAGATTCCAATTATTTTGCATCTAATATCATTTGTGGCTGTGAGACCTGAGTCTAACAGAGCTTGCACAGTTTTATCGGTGTTGTGTACGAAACAACTTTATCAGAACCGGGAAGTATAGTTACCATCAGCAAGCACTGTCTCATATCTGCTAGAGGCCACCCCCACAGCATCACTTCATAACTTAGTATCGATTAGCTGCTGCGAATAGTTCCTAGTCTTGGGGGTTAGACCTCAGATTCTTTTTTCTCTATGAATTCCCCAGAGGTCATACAGATAGGTAAAATCCCTCTTCACCTCTCCTCCCAATACACACACACACACACACACACACACACACACGCACGCACGCACGCACGCACGCACGCACGCACGCACACACACACACACACACGCACACACACACACACACACACAAGAGCAAGAAATTGATTCTCCAACATGTCTCTTTGTTTCAAGGCAATTTAATATTTGACAACTGAGCTGCAGTTAATGAAACTGAACTTAGCCTGCTGTATACGTATAAAGATTATATGTTGGCAGAACTATACAGGAAGCCATGGAAATTTAGAGGAAGGAGAGAAACAAATTATATATATATATATATATTGAGATAGGGTTTCTCTGTGTAGCCTCGGCTGTCCTGGACTTGCTTTGTAGAGCAGGCTGGCCTCAAACTCACAGAGATCCACTTGCCTCTGCCTCCTGAATGCTGGGATTAAAGGCATGTGCCCCGACACCTAGCTCTTTGAAGCACCTTAGGCCACATTTTGAAATTATTTGATGTAGCAGCAGAGCTCTGAGAAACAGGGACAATATATGCATTCGTTGGGAATACAACTTACAAGGAGGCATCAACTACAGCAAAGATAGACATTTCGTACCAAGTAGAACATTTAATTATTTAAAATTTGGTCTTGAAAAGTAACTGATGAGCCAGTAGTCCTGGCCCACACACTTAGTACCAGCACTTGGGAGGCAGAAGGAGGTGGATCTCTGTGAGTGCAAGGTCTACAAAGACAGTCTAGGACAGCCAGGGCTGTTACAAAGAGAAACCCTGTCTCTGAAAACCTAAAATAAACAAATAAATCAATGAAAAGTAACTGGAGAAACACATATGAGCTTATTTTTATCATCAACAGCAGTTTGGTGTTACTGCATATAAACGTTAGTTCACTGGAAGAAGCAAAAGTGGCTTTTGTTAGAGGCTGGGGAGGCATAAATTACGTTTATCAGTCACTGAGTGTTCACGCCTTGGAAGGAATCAGAGAAATTTGTCCAAGGATTCCGTGATGCCTAGCTAGGCTGAAAGATTAAGGGCTCTTACATGAATACAGATGCCAAAAGAGGAGAGACAAACGGAGTCAAAGACTTCAAAATAGCCGGGCGTGGTGGTGCACGCCTTTAATCCCAGCACTCAGGAGGCAGAGGCAGGAGGATCGCTGTGAGTTCGAGGCCAGCCTGGTCTACAAAGTGAGTCCAGGATGGCCAAGGCTACACAGAGAAGCCCTGTCTCGAAAAACCAACAAACAAACAAACAAACAAAGACTTCAAAACATGGAGCTAACAGCAGGGCAATTTGCTGCGCGAATTTGTGAAGAGGTGGCTACAAGGACATTCCTGATGGAGAGGGTCGGAGGAGTCTCAGAACATCAGCCCTCTGAGGAATGAAAAGAGAAATAAATGTCCGGGACCCAAATGCCCTGCACCGACGCCTGTGGATGCAGCCTCTGATAATCTCAGAACAGCGCAGGAGGCCCGAGGACGCTCCCACACCCTCCTACATACGGATAACAGCCCTGGAGCCCAGCACGGGCCAGGTCACAGGACTGCTCAGGAAACATGACCTAATGTTCACTGGTGAAACCTACATCTCTCAGGATGCTTTCTTTATAGGACTGAAGGTGGAGGGAAAAAGGATAGAGAAAAAGGAGAAGCCACTTAAATATTCACGGCTACAGCAAAGAAAGAAGCCGCTGCTATGCAAGCTTGACACCAAGGATATTCCATCTGATTGATTTCCCACAGGGCTGGGAAGCTTGAAATCCTCTTATATGCCAGAAGCAAAATATTTTTATTGGCAACTTAGATCTTCCGCCAAAGATGGTTTTCATAATATTTAATACACCAGTAGGGTACTATAAATTGATAAGCAGACTTGAAAACCCGGAAGATCAAATCCAGACGCTTGCACTGCGCCTGCAAGCACTCGACTCGACCATGAGCAGCAGTCCCAGGTTCGCTTTGGTTTCCTGAGCTACAGTCTAACCATTTGGATCCGGCTGATCTTGAAGTCAGCCTTAGCCCAGTTGACCCACAAACTTGAGATCTTCGCACCTTCGCCTTTCAAGTCCTGAGATGACAGAGGCATGTCCCCAAATCCCGCTTTAAAATGTTTTTAAATATTGGGGAAAATGTTTAAATATGCCTCCCTGTGATCTTTATTAAAACTAAAAAAGTTCATGAATCTTATAGAGTGGCTTTGGCAAGTGATGAAATTGGACTTTAAGTTCATCAGATCCCTTCTAGTAACTTGCAAGTCATTTGTTGATTGTTAACATAAAAGTAGCTTTGTTTGAGGTTCTTGCCCCTTCAGCTACAGGGAGCCTTGCTGTGACCCAAGATCCCCAGCATCCATAGAATCTATTCTGACAAGGTGACTTGAGATTGTACAAATGTTTGGGAGCAATCCATCTCTCAGCTAGGCTCAAAAGCCACACCCCATCTCACCCCACCCCCACCCAGGACTCTGTTTCGGGGAGCGGGCTTTACTCCTTTGCCTGCCTAAACCCCTCAGCATCCAGGAGAACATGGTGGGTTGTTTGCCCACCACCCGAGTCCTGGCCTGCATCAGAGCATCAGAGTTAGAGGAAGACAGAAGCAGAAGAGGAGGTGGAGTAACTCACCCACCTGCCTCGGATCACCTTGGCAGGGCAGATAACAAGTTCAGTCCCCGTCTGGAGCTATCAGGTTGTGGCTCAGCCTGGGACAGTGAAGCTCAGCTTCTCAGTGTGATAAAAAGGGGGTAGGGAGGGGAGGAGACAAGTGGAAGCAGTTACCTTCAGTGGCTGGCAGATAAGTGCCCCCCCCCCAGAGATAGGAGAACTGTGAGGGGCTGGGGCAGGGGGCAGGGAGCGGGGTATTTGGCTGCTACAAGGAATAAATAGAAGGTCAGGAAGAAGCAAAATAGGGGTCTCCACACAGCAACACCAAGCAAAGCATCAGTGGCCTGTCACAGGTGGCTCATGCGTACGTACTGGTTCCTTTTCCTGACTTGTAAGGGGCTTCTAGCAAGGCACCTTCCTGTCCTATGTCATTATCAACTTAAAACATCTATCTAGACCTAAAAACATCTTAACTCCTGAACAACGAAGCTTCATTGTAAAACTAAGCTACCTGGTCTTCAACTCCATCAGAGACTCGAGAAGGAATAAAATTAATTACCTGAGTATACCGGGAGTGCAGGTTAGCAGCTTCCCAAATGAGAAGATGACAGAGACAGTTTGCTACCTGAGCAGTCACTCAAAACTCTCTATAACATTGGAGCATCATCTTCAGCCTTCTGACCTAATATATCTGACAGATATATTTGTGAGGTAAGAGCTATTGAGAATTTGCTCACCCTGTCTTGGCAGAGTTTGGCCATTGACTCTGCCTGCATACAAGTTTGCCCTTTTTTAGGCAGAATTCTGACTGTGGAAGAAATGAGGACATTGCCCAGTGGCTTGTTTGCCACATTTGAAGCCATCTTCACAAGGAGGTTCTTTGATGCTCATAATCCTCTTTGAGGTAGGCTGGGTGTTGACAGAAGTTATCCTGTCTCATTGTCAATGAATCTTTAAAATAATAAAAACATTTTAAAATGCCATGTTCTTATGTCTCTGAGGTTTTTTTAAGACCTTGTCTAACTATTTTACCTTATCTTTCTATAGAATCATATATCTATCTGTTGTGCCTAAGATGTATATTCTTGTGATTAAAAATAGACTACTAAAAAATATGGAGTGCTTCATGAATTTGCATGTCATCCTTGTGCAGGGGCCATGCTAATCTTCTCTATATTGTTCCAATTTTAGTATATGTGCTGACAAAGCGAGCACATCAAGACTGATTTTGAGTATTGTATTTTCAGTACATTGACAGACAAATTGACAAATGGAATACAATAGAGAAATGTACATATATATTTATTTGACGTATGACAAGAACTATTTTATTGCAATAGGTTAAGGTAGTCTTTTAAATAAGTACACTCTGGGTCCCAGAAACATACAAGAAGAACATTATGATGGGTGGATCTGGGCCCAGGGGTCCTGCTCAAACTATGACACCAGCCAAGGACAATAGGGAAGTAAACTTCGAACTCCTACCCAGATCTAGCCAATGGACAGGGCATTCTCCACCATTGAGTGGAGAGTAGGGACTGGCTTTCACATGAACTCTAGTGCCCCATTTTTGACCACGTCCCCTTGATGGGGAGGCCTGGTGGCACTCAGAGGAAGAATAGCAGCCTACCAAGAAGATATTTGATACCCTATGAACATATACAAGGGGTAGAGGTCCCCCTCAGTCACAGAGACAGGGGAGGGGAGTAGGGGGAAAGCAGGAGGGAGGGAGAAATGGGAGGATAACAGGGATGGGCCAACAATTGAGATGTAATATGAATAAATTAATAAAATATTAAAAAATAAATAAGTACACTCTTTTTCATAACTATGTTCTTTGGGTATTTGTATATTCATGTGGTAAAACCATATAGTATTTAGATAGTTACATATAAAACTATTTTAAAAATTGTTTTGTTGTAGTTTATTGTGGAAATTTATTACACAGGTAGAAAGGAGAAAATGAGTAAAATTTACTCATAGACCATCATATTAATCTTAACATTAATCAAGCCCTGGCCATATTTGCTTAATTAGTACCACCATTCATTTCCTGGTTTTCAATACATCATAGATGTTTGATCCATTCTGGCTTACAGAAATAATTTCTGATAGTTGCCTTAATATTTTGAACAATTTCCAAACTTGTCAAACCATCCATAATTATTTCAATGTTTATCTTTAAAAGGTAAAAGACAAACACTCTTTTAAAACACCATGGTATGAAAAATAAATTGTAATCCTCACATAAAGTGAAAAATCAATTCTATATGCACCATCAGTCGAAATAGGAAAAAACAAGAAAAACTCTGGGTGACAATATAGGAACATATGACCACAGCCTCATGATGACTGTTTTAAAATGGCTCATTTCAGCGCCACAAAGTATTTAAAAAGTGAAAATAAACACATGAGTGGTACATTAAAACCATAGAGGAAAATTAACAAATCAGCTTAAATTGAAACTGAAATCTAAGAGACATCATTAAGATTGAAATAGTCAAATAAAAATGGGCATTTGACAAAGAACAGTGAAAAAAAAAAAAAGTAGGAGCTTCCAGATAGAAGACAAATACCTGATTGTGCCTATGTAAGGGGCTCCTGTGAAGTAAAGAAAGCACACAGGGCTCTGTAGGGAGATGCTCCAATGATTAGAAAGGCGGAGACTTGCCTTTTAAAGAACATCTCAAAGGCTAATGAGCATTGGACAAGACTCTCAACAACATTATTCACTAAGGAAACATAAAAAGCACCAAGACGCCACTATAGATGAACAGCAGTGATCAAAGTGAAATGAAAAACGCATCAGCCACAAAGGTTAATGCACAGTAGGAATCACCGCAGCTCTGCTTTATGCCGATGACAACATAACAGGAAAACCGACCCACTCTTTACATTGCCCATAACTGTTCTTTCTGATCAGCAGCATGCTGATAAATTCTTCACTTTTCCAAGTGAAATTCCAATATGAATGTTGATGTTGTTGCTGGCATTAACAAGATGAAAATGAAAACAAAATTTTAATTTTACAACCTTATCCACTTTTCAATTATGTGAGTTATCATTTGCTGAATTCATTGTTTTCAAATATCTAAAAAATATTTTCTTAATCTTTATGTTATTTACAACATAATGGGAAAGATATACTATTCTGGATCTAATTTGCCCTGTTAATATTTTCCACATTTTTCTTAAGTATCAGTAATTGTCCAAACAAATCGACACAGAAGTTTTTGTGTTTACCAATTCTTATAGTGTAAATACTGCCATCATAACTAATGTCATTGCACCAGCATGATGCTTCTGAACACAGAACAGAGAGGATACAGTTAAGTGATATTTCCAGTGCAGAGATATAATGTTTGAAAAAAATTAGCAAAAACACAGATAATGACAAAATAAGTAGGAATCAAAATGGTTGGGGTGCCACTATGTTTTTAAAAACAATTTAGTTGTAAGTTTGTGTAATTTTCACTGATAGCTATTCTTAACACCTAGATTGTGTCTTAGATTTATTTTATTATTTACACACACACACACACACACATACACACGTGTGTGTGTGTCTGTGTCTGTCTGTGTGTGTGTGTGTATGTGTGTGTGTGTGTGTGTGTGTGTGTGTGTGTGTGTGTGAGCATCCACATGTAACCTGGTGCTGTGTAAGCCTGAAGAGGATGTTAGATTCAGTGGAACTAAAGTTACAGGTGGCTGTTAGGGAGCTACACATCATAGGTTCAAGGAACCAAACTCAGGCCCTCCTCAAGAGCAGCAAATGCTCTTAACCATTGGGCCATCTTCCAGCCATTAGCAGTGACTCTTAAGAGCCAGTAGAAGCTTACACATGTACACCATTCTTCCTGACCCAGAGATTTCACTCATGGATATACATCTACAGAAACATGTGCACACTCTCTTAGAAGATATGAGCAGCCATTTTTATTATAGCTTTTTTGTTTGTTTGTTTGTTTGTTTTTGTTGTTGTTTTTGTTTTTCAATACAGAGTCTATCTGTGTAGCCTTGGCTGTCCTGGACTTGCTCTGTAGAACAGGCTGGCCTTGAACTCACAGCAATCCACCTGCCTCTGCCTCCTGAGTGAGGGGATTAAAGGCATGCACCATCACAGCCCGGCTTTTTATAGCTTTTTGTTATGACAAATGTCTGAAACCATTCAAAAGTCCATTAATGGAAAAACAAAATAAATGGTTGTACTTTCACACACTAAGTATGAGTCAGAGTCAGTAATAAAAGTGAAGTCACTTCTCTGACCAACCCAACAAGTAGGCAGGAAAAAAGAGCCTGTGTGTCCTGTCTAATTTACCCACGTTTAGAAGAGGCAGCAGTAACCTGGGGGTTTGGAGTCAGGTTCCTATCTATCTTCTGGAGAGGAATACAATGAGGAAAGACCAGGAAGTGGCCTATAGAAACTTTTGGGGTGCTGGCAAAATGCTATTTTTTATTTTAGTTGAGGCCCCATGGCTGGTCACTGTATCACAGGTCACCAGCACCCAGATAGTGTTTTAATATTGCATTAAGCAATGTCCTATACTTCCTAAGAAAGTTTATGTCCAAAAAAAATCAATAGGGAGTTACTGTCTTAACAGAGAATCTATGGCATAGTCCCTCGTCCAGAGAAAATGATCTGACTTTAAGGAATTTATTAGGAAAAGCAGCAGTGTGCGATGGCTTACCACAGAACCTCCAAATAAAAGAAACAACAACAAAAAAGTATGGCCCACATCCTAGAGTGGCTCTCCCAGAAGGTGAAAACTGCTTTGGTATATGATGACTTGCTCTAGTCCAAGAATACATGTCGGACAAATATGGTGATATTGACTTGACGTTTAGAGAGGTCACAGAAACCCTAAGAAGGGTTGGGTGATTCTACTGATGCTCTCGGGGATGCCAGAGAGCATGGGAAACTAGCTGGATTATCCCCTGTGGAAGGAGAGACACGCTGACTCAGCACTCAGTCACCTTCTTTAGGTATCCTTGTATCCTCATTTTGAGTTTGGGATTTTTTTGAGGAAGAGCACTGCTGTCCTCCCAGGCTCCCAGGACCAGTGTAGCCTGACTGAGGTGTCTGTTAAATGTATAAACTTGCTATGAGCATTTTGGCATTGCTTCCTTCTGTTCTGAGAGCCAAGGCACTCTCCATATAGTCATTAAAATGACACAGGACACTCTGTAACGCTAAGGAAATCAAGCCGACAACTACATTTTAAAGATTTCTGCACAGGAAACTCTAGAAGGTCATAGCGAAAAGGCATTAAGTCATGGGATGAATTTTAGTAGAAATAGAGCAAAGTATTTGGAAGACTGCCTTGGTTTTCCCAGTGTGCAGCAAGAACGGGTTGGTCACATGATCAAGATCCATTCTGTAGCCTTTTCTAAGGTCTTAGCTATCAAGAATTCCTTTCAGGCAGATGGTGCACACCTTTAACCCCAGCATTAGGGAGGCAGAGGCTGATGGATCCCTAAGTTTGAGGCCAGCCTGGTCTAGAGAGTGAGTTCTAGGATAGCCAGGACTACACAGAGAAATGCTATATTGAAAAACAAAACAAAACAAACAAACAAACAAACAAAATCGAAAAGCCTCTTTCCCCAAAACAAACAAACAAAAATCTTATTATTCAATTATCTCCATATTTGATATTGGTTTTGAAATTTTTCGTTTTAAAAGGGTGTGTAGGGGTTGGAGAGAGATGTCTCAGCAGGTAAGAGCACTTACTGTTCTCCCAGAGAATACTAGTTCAAACCCCAGGGCCCATGCAGGAACAACTACCTGCCATTCTAGCTTCAGGGAATCTCATGGCCCTTTCTGTCCCCTGCTGACTGACAGACACAGAGACACATACACGTGAACAAAATAAATTAAAAAAAATGTAAATATGCATGTGGTTGGAGAGATATTTCAGGAGTGAAGAACACTGGCTTTTCTGGCAGAAGACCAGGGTTCAATTCTCAGCTTTCATATGACAGCTCACAGCCACCTGTAACTCCAGTCCCCAAGATTTGATGCCTTCTTCTGACCTCTGTGGATGCTAGGCACACAAGTGGTCCACAGTCATTCATGCAGGCAAAGCACCCACACACATAAAATCTAAATTTAAATTAAGGGAGAAAAAAAACTATGTAAGATTGTCAAAGAGAACATCTACCCAGCATGAGACAACCAGTATTACCAAACCGACATGATAAATGTATTTCCAAGTAAAATCCTGCAGTTATCCTGAGCAAACTCAACAAAGTACTATTTGGGCAATTTCCGCAAAGTTGATGATGATTTGTAAATTCCTATTATACTGCTCACGCTGCCAAACATGCAGTCACCACTAGCTTCAAAGCGTGACCCTGCTCTTTGCTAGCCTGTACACTAAAGACACTAAGAGGACAGTGGTGACTCCTGCACAATCGATGGGGAGCAAGTTTGGATAAACTAATAGTTAATTTTTGCAAACTCTTCTACTAACATCTTTTGGCCCTTTCAGACTCAGTTAAAACAGAACTGTTGCTAAAGCAAAATGGGCATTTTCACATCCCTCAGAAATTCAGTGCAAGCTGGCTGCGCTGACAGGGCTCTGACGTCACTCAGCAACAGCAACAGCAACCGGCAAGTCTCATCATTGCCTGACATAGAAGAAGAGTGAGGTCAAGGGCGTTGTGTAAAGTAAAGCAGGAGATGATATACCAGGATTCAGTTATCCAACCTACCCATATTTCTCTCAGAAAACCAACTCTTTTGTCATCCTTAAAGAGCACAAAGCCTTTGTTATAATTTTACCAAGGAGTCAAGGACATTGCCACCCTCGTCTGCGTATATGGAACGTGTGATAGCTCCTCTTCTTTGTCATCTTGACTGAGCTGAGGACAGCCTGGACTGATCAAGAGCACCTTGTGGGTGTGTCTGTGAGATCAGATCTAGAGACGCTGAGATCATAATGTCTCTGGCCTAATGAAGAGGAATCCATTGATTGAATTTTGAGTGACTATTGGTGGGAAGTAGACTGTTGTAGGAAATGGAGGCTGGTTGGAGGAAGTGTACCACTGAGGATATATATATTTTGGGGGGTGACAAGATCTATCCTGCACGTGAATAGTACTTTTCCATGGGCTTGGGTCCTGGACTGAATAGGAAGAAGAAAGCCAGCTGAGCACAGCTTTCCTTGCTCTCCTCTTCCTGATGGTGCGTGCAGCATTAGCAGCTCTGACAAGCTCCTTCCTCATCATGGCAAACTTTACCTCCTGGGACTGTGGGCCAAAATAAATGGCTTCTTTTTTAAGTGACTTTTGTTGAGTATTCTGTTGCAACAAGACAATTAACTACTAAGATTCCTCCTCAAGCCTTGGAATAGTTCCAAGCGAGGGTCAGTCTCTGGTCCTGACACTTGTTATCTTTATGAAAGATATATTTTGCTTGTGATGCAATTGGTAGCATACAATACAATAGAGATGCAGGTTAACAGCGGCATAAACAGGATAGAACTGTTTCTCTCTTGTGCAATAGTCCAGAGATTAAACACTCCAGGGCCAAGAAGTTCTAAGTTGTTTTCCTGCCGTTCCTGGGAAATGCCTCTGACATGAAGGAAGTGTCTTGTCTGGGCATCAGGACTAAGGAAGGGTAGGAAGAATAGCTGTACCCCGCAAGCTTTAGAGGCCTGCTCTGCAAAGTGTACCTGCGGCAACCTACGTGCCATGTCACTGGGGAACTTGAGAAAGGTTGCTGTTACTCCAGGTCTCTAGGAAATGGCAACAGGTTTTATTGTTGTAGAAGAAAACGATTGACTGGACCCCTGCCTCCTCCTCTTTTTCTTTTTCCTCATCTTCCAGTGTCCTTTCTTCTTCCTCCCTTCCATCTCATTTCTTTTCTCTGTCCTCTCTCCATGCATCGCAGCTTTTCAGAGTACAAACTCAGAGCTTTATTCCCTAGTCTCTGTTTCTCTCTGTGTCTGTCTCTCTCTGTCTCTGTGTGTCTCTGTCTCTGTGTCTCTGTCTGTCTGTCTGTCTGTCTGTCTGTCTGTCTGTCTGTCTCTCTCTCTCTCTCTCTCTCTCTCTCTCTCTCTGTGTGTGTGTGTGTGTGTGTGTGTGTGTGTGTGTGTGTGTGTATGTGTGTGTGTGTTGCATGTGCCTGTGCAGGTACAGGCAAGCTGTACCCTGGGAGGCCAAAGCAGGAAGAAGGATGTCTTTCTTTACAGTTGTTCACCTTGAAACAGGATCTCTCATTGGCCTGCAAGCTCACTAATCCATTGGCCAGCTGGCTAGTGAGCTCTTGGGGCGGGGGGTGTTGTCAACGTCTCTCAACTCCTCCCAAAGCTGGAGTGAGAGACCTAGCTTTTAGCACTAATTAATGCACGCTGGTCTTCTAAGCTATCAGAACAGAGTAAATATGCTTTTAGAAAACAGAACAGTATTTAGCAGTAAGTGCAACCATTTTATTATTTCAATTTTTTATTTTTTACATATACATTTATTACACATATATACAGTAAACTACCTATAACAAGAAGAACCATGAAATAATCGGGAATTATATAAATGTTACATTCTTATTGTTTTGGCTATTTGTATTTGGCAGCCTTGAAGAAAACATCTTCCCTATGTTGATGAATCTAAAATTCTGAATGTAATGATTATCTATCACATCTCATCATTATCAACTTAAAACATCTATCTAGACCTAAAACCATCTTAGCCTTTAAACAACTGAGCTGAATTGTAAAACTAAACGGTCTTAAATGGTTTGTAAACTGCAGGGTCTCGCATACACCTGTCTACGACATAGACTGTACATTTCCCACTGAGACCTCAAAGAGGCCTGGAGGTGGGAAGATACACCAGAGGTCTCAGCACACATGCTGTCTGTCCTCTGCCTGCAATTCCAGACAACTGACTACTGCTGTAGCACAGGGACCGTGTCCACTTCCTTGGAGCACTTCCTTAGAGCTTTAGTTTTCATCGGTAAGGAACAGCGGAAAAATAAACACTGTTGGAAGGGTTTCAGAAGAAAGCCTGTATGTAATAACATTTCGGGGCAGGGAGGGGGGGAGGAGGGAAGGAAGGGCTTAGAAGACAAACTGGGAAACATGAGTGAGCTAGATTCTGGCTACCTCAGCTGTGGATTCCTGTTAACAGCTTGGTCTTTCTGCTTGGGAACCTGTCAACACTCTAGCCGGCAGCTGAAGGTTGCTGGGAACCATCTGTGGTGGTTGGCAGGCTGGCCCAGGGCCACTGCATGCCCCTTGGGTCTGCTGGATTTGGAAGCACTCCTGGGAAAGTACACTCCTGGAACAAAGTCTCCGTGTCTTGCTTCCATATTCTGAAAGACTCTACGCCCATGGAACTGCCTAGAGCTCCTAGGACAGAAACTGCCTATTAGTGAGTGAGGGGTGGGGACCAGGGGAGGGGAGAAGACTTGCTGATGTGGTTGTCTTTTTTTTTTTTTTTTTTTTTTTTTTTTGTGCTAAAGATCAAACTGAATTCAGTACTAGGGCATACTCCATACCCTCAGCCATTTGATGTTGCTTCAAGCTGTGTTTTTGAAGTGTGGCTTTGAAGTGGATACACTTACAAGAGGAGTCTGTCTGCAAGCTGGCCACGAACCTGCCCTTGGTAAAGCAAAAAGTCACAGGATATGGCTGATTAGAAACTTTCAGAACCTTTCATTATCAATCACACTTCAACGACCTCCATTAGTTTGTTGGTTCTATTAAGCTCTATCAGTGAGTGTATTTGCAAGGTTAAGGCAGTCAACATTCCAGCACAGAAGGAGAAGAGAGACTCACTCAAAAGGCCGCGTGACTAGTTAAGAAGCTAATGGACATTGATGGCTGCTAGGGGGCAGAGAGAACCAGTTTTTTTGCAGGGTTGTGGCCAATGGCTCCATATCTGTATAATATGGGCAACACTGACTGGACTTAGTGAAAAAGAAGGAGGCAAGGAGTTGGAAGGGAGATAGAAGGTAGTTGAAGCAGAGCTGGATGCGGTAGTAGAAGGTAGATACTATCTAAACATAGCATTCCTAGGAGGAATGGCCAAAGACTGAGCACAAAGTATGATGAACTGGGGGAGGTGGCTGTCTGAGGCGCTTGCTGCCCAAGTCTGAGGACCTGAGTTCAAATCCATCAGCATTCATGTAAAAGCTGAGATTACAGTCTATGTATGTTACCATAGCACTGTGAGGAAGGGATGGGCAGACTCTGGGGACTCCCTGGTGGGCCAGCCTAGCAGAAAGAGCGACCGTCACGTTCAATGAGAGTTAAGCCAGAGAGCAACAGAAGACTCATGACATGGACCTCTGGAGTCTGCACACTCAGGCAAATGCACACATGCACACCCACATACACAAGAAGTGTGCTACAGAAACCAGGTTACGCTGAAAGGATGTCTTTTCTGTTCTAGGGATTGAACCCAGGCTCTCACATGTGATAAGCGTGTGTGCTTTACCACTGATCTAGAGCCTCAGTTGGTTTTTGTTGTTGTTGTTGATGTTTTTTAAGACAAAGTTTCATTAAGTTAGCTGGGCTGGACTTGGGCTTACCCTAAAGCCAGGTAAAACCTTGACCTTGTAATCCTCGTGTTCCAGAATCCCAAGTAGTTGAGACTACAGAGTGTAGGCCAACAGGCCAAGTGAAATTAATTCTTAACTAGGTGGAAAAGAATTTTTGGCAAGGTCTGAACTTCTCATAAGAAATCAGCAAAAGTTAAGGCAGACAATAACAGACAATGGTACTTTATTCAGTTTATTGATCTTAAAATCATGTCTGAGGGCTGGAGAGATGGCCCAGAGGTTGAGAACTCTGCCTCTTCTAAAGGTCTTGAGTTCAATTCCCAGCAACCACATGGTGGTTCACAGCTATCTATAATAAGAACTGGTGCCCTCATCTGGTATGCACTGTATAATAAATAAAATCAGGCAGAATACTGTATAATAAATAATTAAATTTTTTAAAATACCCATGTTTGATACATAACTACAGTGAGATAATCTGATATTTGAAGTAAATCAATGCACAGAAGACTCTATGGTGCTGATTACTTCAGTTATGAGATGCCAGGTATTGGGGTAAGCAGTGATTAAAGACTTGGAATACCATACCACCAGATACAGATGCTCATTTGAAACCATCCATGGACCAGGTGAACTTTGATCCTGTGCATCATGCAAAATACCTGGATGGGGACAGAAGGGAAACAGTAGTGTGTGGCCAGCTATGTTACTGCTTCCTAAAGAGAATAATCCAATGGGAGGGAACTGTTCATGGCTCTGTCTTAGTTAGGGTTACTATGGCTGAAACAAAACACCTTCACCAAAAGCAAGGTGAAGAGGGAAGGGTTTACTTGGCTTACACTTCCATAGCATTGTTCATCACTGAAGGAAGTCTAGGCGAGATCCCAAGCAGGGCAGGAACCTGGAGGCAGGAACTGATACAGAGTACATGAAGGAGTGCTGCTTACTGGTTTGCTCCTCATGGCTTGCTCATCTTTCTTTCTTTCTTTCTTTCTTTCTTTCTTTCTTTCTTTCTCATATTCCCATCCCCCCTATATCTGCTCTTTGCTCTTGTCACACCCTGCCCCAAATAACACACACACACACACACACACACACACACACACACACACACACACAAACACAGCATAGAAAACGTCTCATCGTGGAAGCTGTAGTATGTCACAGTATGTCCTATGATATATCCCTCTGTCCACATATCTTCATTGCTCTAGTTTGAAATCTTTGGCATCTGTAACCTCATAAATATTGGATACTCATCAGAACTCCTTCTGGTTATCCTGTTGTTTCTCTGTGTCATGGAGATCCTGCATCTTTGGGACAGAAGGACTGGCCCATTCATATGTCCCCACCACTTACAGAAGATATAAATTTTGGGGTGGGCCAATTTAAAGCCCTGGATCTAGGCCTGGGTGGCAGCTGAACTGGTCAGTGCACCGGCTCTTCTTTCTCCACACCACCAGGGCAAGTTCTCCAGTACTGCTCAAGCTAGGCCACCCAATGCCGCCATCAGCAGGAGGCAGGGTCAGCTCTCCTGACTGCCTCAGGTGGCAAAGGGCAAAGGGGCAGAGGGCATCTGTCCTTCACCCAGGCTACCTCACAGCAACAGGTGGCAGGGCCAGCTCTCTCTTGCTCTGTCCTGGGGCTGGCTCACTCACTCCCCCTCATCTAGGGCCAGTTCTAACATGCTGTTCAGGCAGCCTGCTTTCTTATAGATCCCAAGACTACCAGCCTAGGGATAGGATCACCCCAATGGGTTGAACCCTCCCCCATCAACGACTAAATAAGGAAACACTCTACAGGCTTGCCTACATCCTGATCTTATGGAGGCATTTTCTCAACTGAGGTTTTCTCTTGTCAAATGACCATGGTTTGTGTGAAGTTGACAATCTACAAACAATGTAGTTCACCAAATCTTATAATCTGCAGTAAAATGCATCTATAAACAGTAACATGTTCTATATCTCATAATCTGTTTCTCTATAGTTGTAAACGATGTCCATTAATATGACATGATGGCTTCCAACATTAAACAAAACAAAAGGTAAATAGCTTGCTCAAGGTCAGAGCTAGAAAGCAGGAGGCCATGTCCACATTTCAGACTCTGAGTCAGGATCCTTGCTCTCAGCACTGACAAACACACTTTGGTGCGTGGCTGTTTCTAGTTGAAGCTGCAGGTTTTCTCATGGAAGAGGTGTTTCAACTGAGTCTTGCAGGATGCACACATTTATGCAAGGTTAATAAAGACACAAAGTATGGAGACTGTTTGAGGACCTGAGAAGCCGTCTAATGTGGTGGCAGCATGTAAAGAGCAGAGTGGGGCTTCACAAGGAGAGGTGGCATGGGTAAGAGGCAGATGGTGAGTCCTCTTATAATTGGGAGGGTCCAGGGCAAAATCATAGCTTGGCTAGGTTTCTTTTGTAAAACAGATCAAACAACACCCTAAGCTGACTGTGCAACTATGTGCCGAGTCTCCGCCCTGGACCCTTTAGTCCCTTGTTTCCATGTTCCAGTTCTGCCAAGAGGGAGGCTAATGCTTCCATCCTTCTATGCTTCCAACCTCCATCCTCATTGTAATGTATGAGGAAGCCAGGCAGCTTGCCTCATTTCCTGGCTTCCGAGAACATGACCACCAGCAGGCTGCACTCTGCCTGTGGTCAAACTCTCTGCGTTGAAGGACAAGTTTGTATGACTCGCTCTACCATGTTCCTTGTGTCCATGTGGGCAGCTCTAGAAGGTTGGATTGCCTTCAGAAAGAAAATGTGTCTCCTTCTTTAGCTTCCCAAGAAGGTAGAGGCCTGGGGATGTCTGCCATCTTGCTGCAGGATCTTTTTATATGATTTTGAAGCATTTTTGGAGCACAGATTTCCCAGTAAGCTCAGAGAGAGACTTTACCCTCCCTTACTTAAATCCAATGTCTCCAAAACTGCCTAGAGTTGGGACTATTGAGCATTTGCTCAACTATGAATAAGGTGGCACCTTGGTCTTCCATTGGCTGTGTTCTTGGTGTGTGGATGCTAAGGAAGAAGAAAAGAGGAAGGAGGAGGCTGGAGAACGATAGGAAAGAGAGTAGGAGGAGCAAGAAGAAAGAAGGGAGGAGAAATGTCTAATTAGGTTCCCACTGCAGTGATAAACTCCATGATCAAAATCAGCTTGGCAAGGAAAGGGTTTATTTCTTCGTACAGTTCATAGTCTGTCATGCAGAAAAGTTGGAGCAGGAACCTGTAGACAGGAACTGAAGTGAAGATACTGCTTACGTGGTTTGCTCAGCCTGGTTTCTTATAGCACCCAGGACTGCTACCCAATGGGTGACACCCCCAACAGTGAGCTGGACTCTCCCCCCAGTAATCATTAACCAAGAAAACATACCACAGGCTTGTTTACAGGACAATCTGGTGGGAACAGTTTCCCAACTGAGGTTCCTTCTTTTTTTTTTTTTTTTAAGATTTATTTATTATTTATACAGCTCTGCCCACACATGTGCCTGCCTACCACAAGAAGGCACCAGATTTCATTACAGGTGCCTTCAGAAGAGCAGACGGTGCTCTTAACCTCTAAGCCATCTCTCCAGCCCCTGAGGTTCCTTCTTTTACAAGGAATCTAGCTTCTATCAAGTTGGCATAAAAGCAGCCAGCACAAGAAAGGGGGCTAGGTTGGGATGGGGGAGGCAGGAGGGCAAGTGGAGGGATAATCAACCCCAGCTGTTTTAGTAACTAATGCCCTAAGGGTTTAGGAAGGGCAAAAGGCAAAGCTTCCATGCTCCTCCGAGTGTTTCAGTTCCATGTCCCATGGGAAGAAAATCTTTCAAAATTCAGTTTTACCCTGCAAACATTTCCTGGCCACTTATTCTAGATGTTGAAAGTGGTTGGGTTTGAGAAAGAAAGGTACAATAGTTTCCTTCTGTTCATTTCCCAAATAGCCAAAGTGCAGCGTAGTTTGTCGTTGAAGTTTAGTAGAATTCGCCGACTTAGAGTTTACTGCAAACTGTACAAAATATCAAATGACAAATTGACTCATAGGAGCTCTTACAAGGGAGAACTGGGTGTCTTCCAGCGGGTTATATAAGACAATAGCACTTATAAAAATGAGCTTCTTTGGTAGTTTTCCTTGGTTCTAGAATCTTTCATTACCCTTGTCACCTCTGGTAACGTTAAAACTCACACAGAGACATTACAAACCCACCATATACCTGATTAAGTAAAGGGCAGTCTTCCTTATAGCCTTGACCCAGCAGAGGCCTGCTCTTTCCAAATCTCTTTATAGAAAACAAAAAAACAAATTTTCAGAAGAATCGTAAACAAAGAAACAAGTAAGGAAATTCCAGAAGCCTAGGGCTTTAACGTTAGATCTGAGAAAACACTATTTCGATCATTTGATTTATGTCCATCTGAGAACATAATCCCTTAAAAACAGCGGGATCCAGGCAGTGCCTTGACAATGTTCTTTCTCGGTGCTCAATAGCATCTATGCTGCCTTCGGGGCACATAATGCTGCTAGACAGAATGAACACTTCATTCTTTATTACAGAAAATATCTCCAAACTCCTGCAAGCCTTCCGTTCACATGTGGTGTTAGCTCGAGTGGTTTTTATGGTGACTACCAGATTGCGTAGTGGTTTTCTGAGTACCTCTGGTGGTCTGTTGACTGTAGCCCAAACAAGACTTTCAAGAAACACTGAAGCAGAAGATTTACAAGGGCTGTGAGAGAGCCAACCTCAGGCAAGAGGGGGACAGTGAATTGATTGCTGAGTTTTGACAATGCACCCAAAGATACAACCTATTACCTATTGCTTCCTCATCCTTAATGTTACCCCGAACCCAAGGCTCCTGGCAAATAAAAGAAAAGAAGATGAATGCATGCATGCAATCACCGTGACCTTTCCAAAGGGGGTCAGGGTTAGGTTTTTTACATCTAAGACGCAAGACTGGAGCTAAAGATAGCTGGGTTACTGCGTGCCCAGGCACTACTGCCCAGCAAGTAAAGTGCTGGTACCTCTAACCTTTTTCATCTGGCTCTGCAAGGGGCTATATTTAGTGTTGATTCCCATAGAACCACCCTTTCTTCTTGGACGCCAATGGCCTCACTATTCTTAATATCTGAAATACGTCTTCTCTTAGCCCAGCCAACTGCTCAGTCATTTCATCTGATTCTTCATTGTCCCTGATTGGAAAGGGCACCGTGCAGCTATTCAACAGTGACTCAGTCTTGCATGTGGCTCACTCGAAGCTGCGTGCTTAGGCCCATAACTGGCTTTCTTTTCTTTGGCCCACACACTTCAGTGGCTAGGCTTTTATGCTGTTCTCTGAGAGATGGTTTTCCTTGACTTGTACAGCAATCCCTGCTTGGTTGCAGTTTTCTGTTATTGACTTCATTATTTCCCTTTTCCTTGTATTCAGTGTCCTCTATACTGTGTGTGCCAATTACCCACCCACTCCAAACTTCCTGTGTAACCAAAGGTGTCTATAAAGTCATAATCACTGTATTTCTGCTTCCCAGGTTCTGGGATTACAGGTGTGCACATCACCATGCCAAGCTGTGGGATTTTTAAAAAAGTGTGTGTGTGTACACACATATATGCATGTGTGTGTGTACATGTGTGTTGCATGTAAATACACACACATCCGTTTATCTATATGTTTGTACAGGTGCATGCATATATGTAGGCATGGCTATAAAATGTGTGGAGAGGCCAGAAGACAGCCTCAGGTGCCATTCTCGGGAACACCATCCAGTTTCTTTGAGACACAGTCTCTTATTAGCCCATAGCTCACCAATTAGGCTACTCTGGCTGGCTGGCCAGCAAGCCTCAGGGGGCCTCTTCCTCCACCTTTCCAGTTCCAGTGTTGGAGCCACAAGGATGTGCCACCATGGCTGGCATTTGTTTTACGTGGGTTCATGGATGCTCATGCTTGGGGAAGACAATGCTGGCAAGGCAAGCCTTTATCAACTGAGCTGCCCTCACTGCAGGGCAGCCATCCCTAAAGATAGGGTGCTCGGGACTTTGTGCTTTGTGTATTGCCCTGTTTTCCTTTGAGAATGAACACTCAGCTTTTAAGAGCTTTCTTTACAGCTTAAATATCTGTGTATTATTATTTCCTGAAAAGGCTGACCCTTAGCCTGACTTGCCGATTCTGAGACACGGCCTCATCCTGACACTGTGGCTCTAATTGAGTACTCTGTGCTTCTCTTTCTACTCTGGTTCATTTTAATGCCATGGAAACTCTGGTTCCAGAAAACTGAATCTAAAACTGAAAAGGATGCTTGAATTTGGGGAATCTCTGTGCAGAGGTGTGGCTAATGCATGCCTGCCTACTTGGGAGCTTACACTACTTCTTATTAATATATAAGACCATATAAGTATTTGCTTGATGTTCATAAATCTTATATTTTCCATTTCTGCATGCATAATGACACCTGTAGATAAGCTGTGAGACCTCTCTTGAACTAATGCATCATTGGTTTACCACTAAAATCTGTGTGTATTTTTGGTTCTCTAATTTGCTAATAGCCTATGCTGAGAGCATGGGGTTTTAATTCAGTCCTAACAGGATTAATCCATCTCAGTGCTCAGCTATGAATAGTCACCTCTAAACAGCATGTAGCGAGAACATGCGACTGTCCTTAACAAGCTTTAAAAATAACTATATCCCAGAGTGCTAGTCGCAATTTATGTCCCCATTAGTCATAAATTTGTTCGTGTCTTTTATGAGTCCATTTGTGTTTCCCAGGAGAGCTTTTGCTGCTATACATGACAGCCACTCTCTTTGTGTCAAAATGGCAGAGAAAAAATAGCTACAGAGAGTGATGGAGCAAGAGAAAATAATATTCCTTATGTATGCTAAATAAAATCTAGCAAAGGTATAGTTTGATCTATAAAATCAGATGTAGAAATAATTTGAAACCATCGTTATATGTTATGTGATATGATGAAAGGTATCACATTTCAAAGTAGACAGATCTAGGTTTAAGTTGTCCCTCTGTGCTTCTATCTTTGTGACTCCCTTCATGATGCCAATTAACTTCAGCCTTTTCATTGATGAATAATAACATCTACCCTGAATATCAGAATTAAACGTAATGTTTAGAAGCCTCTGGCCTTTAGCACATGCTTAGTATATAGATGACGTGACTGTCGTGATATTAATTTTGTATATCTCATTTGGAAATGTACTTTCAGTTAAGAACTTGGAGGAGGGAACTAAGCAATCTAGAAGGTTTGTTTGTTTGTTTGTTTGTTTGTTTGTTTGGTCTTGGCAATCTGTAGCAGGTCCCTTACAGGGGGCATGGTCTCAGTCTCTGGTATCTAATTCAGCACCCACTAGCCTCATGAGGCTGTTTATATTTAAAACTTTAAATTAAGAATGGCTACTCACTCGCACTACCCACAGCTTGAATGTCATTGGGTAAACTGAAATAAAGTCCATTATTCATACTTAGAGAGTTTTCTTTAAGGCAACACTAAACCTGACCCAGGGACTCTCCACAGGCTACTACTGTCACAAAGTCTTTGACAGGGGTCTGGCAGTCATCTATATGGCTGGGAATAAAAGGATTCCTGCATCCCTTCTACACCAGCCCCCCATATCCGTATTCTAATCCTCAAAGTACCAACGCATATATTCCCATTCTTATGCCCTCTGCCGTAAGCCCTTCTTAGTTCCAGATATCCGATCACTAAGGAGTTTGCATTTCAACCTTTGAGGGCATCATGTAGACCTCTTTATGGGTAGGATTGGGTTTTCTGATTCGGAGTAATGTCCCAAAGCCTCCCGCGGTAGAATTCCAGGTGGAAAGTTTGTAGGAGAAGATTGGTATGTTCTTGAACACCTGTGGCCTTTCGAGATTTATACACCACATAGACTGAGACCCAGACGGGGAACTTTGGCAGATAATGGGCATGAGTCCTTTGCCCTCATGATTAACTTCTATGGCCTTTAGAAGCCAAAGGGACTTGGCGGTACCATCCCTGCACAGCTGTCCTCGTCAAACACAAAATCTGATAGTGTCTTGACCTTGGAGTTCCCAGCCTCCAAAAGTGACAAATAACGATGATTTCTACTCCTTATGATTTTTTTCTGTCCCAGATGATTTTTCCCATAGCAATCTGGAGGAATTAAGATGGGGACCAACTTGACATGTGATTGTCCACCTGCCCTCTTATGTCCATGGCTACTTCTGATCTCTGCAATGACTAGATTGAAGTGTGAAGTATATCTCAGAAGGGTCATATTTTTGGAGACGGACAGGTGTGGCAAGCATGCATAGTGTATCGCTTAAGATTTTTTTGTCTTGACTTAACCCAGCACATCGTATGCAGCACACAGTGCCAGTGCGGCTTGTATGATATGAACACCAAATGGCTGAACGATGTAGCCCTGAGACTTCCCTAATAGGTAGACCACTAAGTAATGTTTGACTGGAAGTGGGGCGGGGGGGTGGGATCTCATGGTGTTGATTGGCATAAAGCCGAAGAACGGACCTAAGTGTCCAGTCCAACCAGGGAATGAATCACTTTCCTGGCTAAAGTCGCTGAGCTTCCAATGCTTCCATTGCCAATAGAAAGCAGAATGTAGCCGTTCACGTCAGACAATCACAAGGTCACATGATAGGGAGAGGCGATGTTGCTATCGGGGTGCAGGCATTTAGACGTGGAAAAGGCAGCTTCTCTGAGTGCAGCAGATGAATACTGTATCAAAACCCAGCGCTCCTAAACATGTACTAGAAAAGAGACAATTGTGCTCTGCATTTAATACATGAGAATGGCATCCTCGTCGTACAGGCAGCTTGAGATTAGAACTGCACGGTAGATCTACAAAACGATCAATGGTGCCTGAAGACTTGAGTCAGGAGGAGAATTCTGACCTCAGTGGTCTAGAACAGACAGAGTTGTGAGTCACAGCACAGAAAACCATCTGGCAAGGCAACTCTCAGCAGAATGAAAAGGCTACAGATTGGTGCCAGAATTATCAATGTATGTTAAAAGATTATTCCACTAAATTATTAACTGAATTCAAGAGCTAAATGTATGATATTCATAATTTATAATGGGAATTGGTCCTTTTTAAGTGTTTAATATTTTTAAAATCATGATTAAAACTGATCTTCCACTGATAGATGAATGGATCTAATTCCTTAGACATAGGTATTTGAGTTGGCTGGACTTGGGTGCATGTGCCCTAAAGTACAACCTGAGGAGAAAAGCACCAACCAAACGTCCTTGAACAGAGCTTGCAGGCTGCTGAGGGCTGCAGAGTGGCAACACTGTCTCTGACTGCCTTGAGTTAGAGTTGAAGGACAGATGCACAGACTCATCTGCGCATGTGCATTCCCACCAGGAAGGTCTGTCTCTACTGTTCTAAAGCAAGCCCCGCCCCCCCGCCCCCCAGGTGGGAAGTCGCTTTACTAAGCTGCAGACTCAGAAAAGGCCACTTCAACAAAAGCCTACTCAGTGTGAGCTAGTGTTCCTGATGATAAGGTCTTTTCTTTTGTAATTTCACTTTCTCCCCCACTGGCCCAACCACCACCTCTTGCCCGCCCCAAGCCACAGCAAACCAGTGCCTCCCCAGGAATCTCTAGGTTCAGCTCAGCTGCATGTGAATCTTAAGCGTGGTTCGAATTTCAGATGCAAAAATATGTCTCCAAAGGTCAACGAGAAGAGCTCAGCTTTGCCCTGTGCATCCTGCTGTCTCCCCTCGGCAGGACAGTGGCAGCTTCTGCTCGCGCCGGTGCATGGCAGCTGCTTCTCACCTCACACACCAAAAGATCTGCTTGAAGACACCAACCTCCCGATGTACATTCTAAGAGATGAGTTGCTTTTAGCAAACAGCTCATCCAATTGAAGTGGTTTCTGAGCTAAACTGGTCATTTAGGGAACCAAGTTCATCAGGTCAACTTCTCACCTTGAAACTGGTATACTTAAGAACCAACACCCAGAATCCCTTAGCCCAAGACCTGAGCAGTTTTGTCATTTCCCATATTTTTTAAAGGTGTCATTTGTAGCCATTCTTCATCTAAGTTGGGTTTTTTTTTTGTTGTTTTTTTTTTTGTTTGTTTGTTTTTTTGCCATATCCTCGTGATGTTCATATTATTGTTTATTTAATATTTTGGATTTAACCTGACTCATGTTTCTATTTTTAATCCCTGTACTTTAAAGGTAGCTTTCAAAGTGTTGTGCAAAAAGGTGGCAGAATATGCCACTCTAAAATATATCACTGTGGCATAAGGGTTATTTTAAGCTTCAGGCACTTAAAAAAAAAAAAAAAAAAAAAAAAGCAGGCAGAGCAACAAAGGCATTACCACCTTTCTCCCTCAAAGCAGAAGGGAAACCCCGACTGTGGAAGGAATCCCTCCATGTCAGAAAGAAGCATTCTTTCCACTAAAGAGGGGAGCCAAGGGTGAGGAAAAACCAGCTAAACAATAGGCCCCCACATCCCTAGATGCTTGCGGACCCTGAATTGTCCTGTCCCTTTGTCTCCTCATGGCCTCACTGTTCGCTGCTCTTTGCCCAATTCAGAGAATGAGCCTTCACCTCTTACACCCTGGGGGAGGGGTGCCTTTCTTCCTGAGAGTGTTCTCATGTTGTGGAAAATTCATATTCAATAAATGTATGTGATTTGCTCTTTGTGTCCGTTCAACTCCCAGACCCAACCAAACACAATGAAGGGAAAAACAAAACTCTGCCTCGCCTAAAGCACTGAGCACAAACACCTGTGAATTTACAAGTTGACCATGACAACTATTTGCTTTTTGAGTACATATAGAAAATACATCACAATTTGCATTAAAAAAATGTTCATCACCAGATTACTACATTTCAGCTCACACATGTATACACACTGGGGGAACAACTCAAATCCAGGAAACCATGGCCACCTGACCCAGGCAACTGCCACTGGATCAAGAAGAGTTCTCTGGTATCATGGGCAGCTCCCTGGTTCTGATCCTAGGTCACATGAATAAGTATCTCTGGGGCAGTGGGCCACAAGCATGATAGTTTACAACAGCTTCCAGTCGGTTCGGATTACATACAGCATTAAGAAGGACAGTGCTAATCCATGTTATCCCGGTGACTCATGAAACGGAGGAGCCAAGCCAAGGTTGCCCAGGGCTTTGTCCCTGTCTCTAGAACAATGGCTTCCCTGAATCAGTGATGAGGCCTTCAGCATCCGTCGCAGGAGAAGTGGCAGAAACGATCTGGTAACTCACTCTCTAGTCTGCACCTAGAACAGGTAAACCCCAAAGACAGAGACTAGCTGGCTGATAGGAAGGCTCAAGCCTGCAGACTTGAATTCTCCATCCAGGACCCATGGTGGAGAAAGAGAACCGATTCCAGCAAGTTGTCCTCTGACCTGCATATGTGTGCTGCGCGGGCTCCATCACACAGACAGACACATACAAAATAGTCCTTTAACCTTCAAACCTATGCTATGGTGTCCTTGTGCAGGAACACACACACACACACACACACACACACACACACACACACACACACGGCAGGTGATTTCAGAAGAGACTCGGGAATGAATGCTTAGAAATTTTCTTGAATTGTATCTTTTGAGTTGTTTTTTTTTTTTTTTTTTTTTTTTTTTTTTTCCTTTTCTTTTTTCATTGCTACTCTTGTGGTTCAAAGGCATTTTCTGGGACCCAATCCATCTCTCTTGCAGACTTCCTCTTTATTCTTGAACAGCATGGCAAACCTTTTAGCTACCTTTTTTTTCCCCCTTTGTTTAAAATGAGAAAAAATAAATTCCAGAGCCAGTGAGTAAGGCTGATGAATGGCTCTCTGCAACAGAGTGATGTCCTGCGAAAGGCCCAGAGATTAACTGCTTGTCTTCAGCCGGTCTCCAGTGAATGTGAGTTTCTAGGAAGGATTAAAGAGGTATTATCAATTACACCAAACCTTTCTCCCCTCTGGCTTCCACACCCCTTGGCTAAGCACACGTGAACACATACAAGGTGAGCTTTCACTGTGTTGGCAAAGATGTTTATACATGTGAGTTTGTGTGTTCATCCAAGCATTTAAAAAATAACCTAAGTGAACTGAGTAGATGAGTGTGTGTCACATTTACCAGGAATATTAGGAAGCAAAGGCCTTTAAATGTCTCTCTGGCATTGAGTCAGGAAAGAGCTGGCTCATGTCGCTTGCATAAGTCTTATGTAAGAGATTAGATATGGGGCCCGAGCTGTCCTACTTATTAAAGTACCAGGAAAGCAGAGCTTGCTACATTGTTGACACTTGCTTGGCCCCCTCCAATGCAAGTGTCTTTATTTCTAGACTTAAAACTTCCTGTTGCAAAAAGTAATTCTAAAAAGAAAAAAAACAAAAAACAAAAAACAAAAACAAAACAAAACAAAAAGAGCAGCCTAGCTTTTCTAGTGCTTTCCATAAAATGTATTTAGAAGAAGCCTATTTAGAAGTTACGAGATATGTATTTACACTCGTCCTTACATGTGCTTCTTGAGAATTGTAAAAACAACTTGGTACTTTGAGAGCACATCTCACACAAAGATGTTGTAGATTTTCATGCTTCTTATAAACTGATTCTTTAAAACTTAAAACACAACACATTGCCCTATTAGTGTTCTGAAAGGGATTTCATCAAATCCCATTTCCAGAAAATAGAAATGAAGACCACAAATGAGTCAGTTTTAACTCTGTTATAAAGCTATGCTCGGCTCTTATGAGACAGAAATGAATATGTACAAATACACACAGACCCATGCTTGCACAGAGGAAAGACCTTGAATTTTAGAGTACCTTTATCCAGCATGGGTATAAATGCTAGCACCACCAGTTAGTTCTGCAAAACCCAAGAAAATCTCTTAAATTCTCTAAGCTGACGTTTTCTATAGTAAGATGGAAACAATAAGACCTACTTCTTTGAGGGGGGGTATTGTGGCAACTTATGTTTATTTACTTTTTTAAGAACACGGGATCGGCTTTAAATGACGTCTGTTTCAAGTTCTCATGTGTAGCTGGCGTTATCCCAGTCCTTTTAAAAGAAAAACTTGATTCATTTGATCTTTACAGAAACCCTATTATGTTGCGATTGCTTTTGTTGCTTCTTTCCAGATGATGCTCAGGTCCAAGTCACCTCAGCCGTATGTTAGGCGACAAGATAAGAACGGAGACTGTGCACTGTATTACTCCTGTTGCCTGCGAAAGCATGCAACATCAAGCCTGTGTCACACTTGGTAAGCCACAGGGCCTGTATCAAGTTCTGCCACATGTCGTTACGGTTACGTGTGTCTCCCCTCGCTCCAGAAAAGAAATCACTTTGTGAAACAATGTATGTCCCATGAATTCTCATCTCTGCTGCGGATGGCAGGATGTCGCCATCAGTGCCATTTACCGCTTGATCTGCAATTTTTAGCAGCCTGGGGTAGAAGGAATTAAGAACAGATTTAGTGAGCTATTAAAAACTGGAATAATTAAACCCAGCCTGAAATATCTGCATCGAGAAAAACCATGCTTTATTGTCGGTATCCGTGGAAAGTAATTCTGTTTGTGTGAACTAAGCTACCGAGTCCTGGCGATTTTTCAGTTGAGGCTTGCTTAGAACCAAAAAGCTGTTCTAGAAGCATTTTGTGCCTGGAACTCACGCAGAATCCCAGGACTCAAGCATCCAGAGGCAAAAAGATCATGGGGTTCAGGACAACCTGCTCTACACAAAGAAACTCTAATCAACAAATAGTTTTTAAAGGCATTTTTTCTGACAACAATGATGCATGTGGACCACCAGCCAAGCATGAGACACAGAGAAATGTCAAGTGACATGTAAAGATTTTTTTGTGTTGTACTCTGACTTATATGTAAACTTTCAAAAGGCGATGGTTAGAGTGGGGAGCTTCTTAGGAATTCCAAGAGGAGAGGGAGGTATAAAGTGAGCTGTAGTGAGACGTTTTATGTAAAGGCAAAACCAAAAGGCTGCACAGGGCTCTGTAGTGATGGCTCAGTAGTTAAGAACACTTGCTGCTCTTGCGGAGAATAAGATTTGGTCCCCAGCACCCACATTGCTGTTCACAAGCCTTTATGTCTTAGTTAGGGTTTTATTGCTATGAAGAGACAGCATGACCGTGGCCACTCTTATAAAAGAAAACATTTAATTGGGGCTGGCTTACAATTTCAGAGATTTAGTCCATTATCTTCATGGTTGCATGCAAACAGACATGGTGCTGGAGACGGAGCTAAGACTTCTACATCTTGATCCACAGGCAGCAGAAGGGGACTGTGCCACACTGGACATAGCTTGAGCATATAAAACCTCAAAGCCCGCTTCCTTAGCGACACACCTCCTCCAACAAGACCACACCTGCTCCAACAAGGCCACACCTCCCAACAGTGACATTCCCAATGGGCCAAGCACTCAAGTGCATGAGTCTATGGGGGCCATTTCTAATCAAACTACCACACTCTAACTCCAGTTCCAGGAAATTCTGTTCTAACTTCTGCTTGTTCCAGACATGTACACGGTGCATGCATGTAAACACTTAAGACTCATACACATAAAGTAGACTTGATTGAACATTAGTTACTAAGGTTGCTAGCCCAGCCCCATGCTATTCCCATGGCGATAGGACTTCACTGCAGCCTTTACAGTAAGAACCGGGGTTTCCAGGCTCTGCTGTTTCATGGGTAATTTCTTTGGGAGAAGTAACTCACTTGGTCCTTGCAATTAGTAATTATTGTTCTGAACCTCCAACACAGAAATATACCTAAGTATAATAAGCCATGGAAAATTCAAAACTATTATTATTCTGAGGGTAAAATAGGAACATAAATGCTATGTAAAAGACCCTCTAACAACTAACTCAGCCAACCTTAGTTTCTATATTTGTAAATGCCTTGAAAGAAATAACCTAGAGCCGGGCATGGTGGCGCACTCCTGTAATCCCAGCACTTGAGAGGCAGAGGCAAGTGGATCTCTGTGAGTTCAAAGCCAGCCTGGTCTACAAAGTCTAGGACAGCCAAGGCTATACAGAGAAACCCTGTCTTGAAAATTTAAAAAAAAAATCTTAGGAAAGATTTACAGCTCAGGGTAGAGAGGCATTTTTATATTTATTTGAATGTTAACTCTTTCAAAATGCTGAAACAAATCCATTAGGACTTCAAAATGATTACGCCAGGGTGCCTCAGAATGTTATCCCACAGAGCATAGCAACGATATTTTAAGGAAAGCCATATCCGATAGAGAGAGGGCAACCCTTTATTTGTACACCACTTATGTTCACCCCATGGCTCACAGTTGGAGCCCATCAGGCTTCTTTTACAAGCACATCAGTAAGTAAATTCTGTCCAGAGATCACTGAGGTTGGAACGCCGCTGATTATGAATTTCACACACGTGCTACTCAACTCGCCTGCCCAGAAACTCCTTAACTCTTCTGAAGGGTTTTCAAGAACCAGATTAAATGTTTTATGAGTAAACTTTACTCAAAGAAACTACAAAATATTCTTTTCATGTTTCCAGTGATTGGTTTTTTTGTTTTGTTTTGTTTTTGTTTTTGTTTTGTTTAACATCTTCTGATCATAACTGTGTCGTTTCATCAAGTAATTTTATCAAGGCCCAAGGTGTTCAGGGGAGGTTCATTGTTCATGAAATTGTATATAAACCCTAATTTCAGAAGTCTTGGTGATTTCTAACATTCAGCATTCTTAGAATTTCTCAGAGTTTGAGGTCATTATCAGTTTAACTGCATAAGGTCATGAAGATCTATTTGGTGCAGAAATGTCCACTTTGACTTTATCTTCCTACTTTCCTGTGCTTGCATGGTTTTTTCCTCAAGCAGGTGTCTGGGTTTTCTTTTATAGGAGTACTAATTTGCTTAGGGTTAGAACACAAAGCTTGGTTTTTTTTTTGGTTTGGTTTTTGGGTTTTTTGGTTTTTGTTTTTTTTTTTTTTTAGAACACATAGTTTTTAAACTAACTTAACTGTGTCATATAAGATTGTAGCCAAATAGTCTGAGAGAGCAAGATGGCAGGCATCAACATGGTAAAGTCCACATCTTCCCCTGAGTCCTATGAGTATGGCAGGCCACAAGTGCCTGTCAACGGACACCTCAGATGCCAACAGATACTATTTTATGGGTCAACTCAACTGGGTTCAGGAATACCTAGGTAGGTAATTTCAACACTCAGGAGGACAGAGTTCAAAGCTAATCTGGGATACAATGAGACCTCATCTTAAATAAAGCAATTCAAATCAAAACAAAAACAAAGTGTTTCTGGGTGGGTATTTCTGGAAAGGACTAGCATCTAAATCAGTAAACTGAGTAGGGGAGATTCGCCTTCCCCAGTGGGCCTCAGCCAGTAGGACACCAACAGAACAAAATGGAGGAAGAAAGAGAATTATTTTCCCTGGAGTTGAGGCAACGTCTTCTCTGTCAACATAAGATCTTTCCAGCCCTTGGATTGCAGGACTTAACACTGTCACCACCCCATCCCTTGGAGTGTTGGGTCTCAGACTGTGCTCACAGCCACCATCATCCCTGCCACTCCCCCCCCCCCCCCGCCCACTCCCCCATCCCCCACCTCCTCCTCCAGCCCCCCCCACCCCCCCCACCCCCGGGCCTCCCTAGTTCCCAGGCCATCAGACTTGGACAGAAGCTGCTCAGCTGCTGCTCCAGCTTTCCCGATTCTCAACTTGCACGCGGCAGACCTTGGGACTCTTGCTGGAGTCAATCAATTCCCATAATGCATTTCCTTAGATGTCTCTTCATGTCATGTTGGATCCGTTTCTCTGGAGGATCCTCACAAATGGAGGGCACCGTTGTCAACCCGTATTTAAATATTTATAAAGCTTACTTCTCATCTTGGTTTGAGATGAAAATTAAATGGTAATGGAAATTTCCCAGTGAATCCTCTCATGCACACCCAGAGGAGGACTATGTGTCACACTTTGGACACCACCACCTGAAGGCATAATTAACCTTGGAGAATGCTAAAACCGAGGTTCTTCCCAGCCCAATACGATTGTAATTATTGATGCATATAATTTACAATAATCCTCGACTTTTTCACGGCATTTTTTTCCCTCTGCCACCTCAACATACTCTCCCTGGAAACTTCAATTTGACTCAATATTGGTTTTCAGCTAGTGCTCTCTTCTGCATCACTAGATAGCTTTTCTGTGTAAGATTGCAGAGCCGGCTAATTCCATCCGAAGTTTCTGGCATATCCATGATAGATGGACCAGTTCTAGCATTCAATAGCAATGCGTCTCAGTTTGTCAAATGCCATCACTGAGGTAGACACTGGATCCCCGCAGAGGACGTACAGCCATAACGACAGTGTGATTTTAGGTTATATCTGTTAGGCCCCTACCTGTACAGGGTGTGGCTGGCATATCTGCCCTCTACCTAGGATCAGAGCTTCCTCTCTCTCAGGCTTTTCCCCCTTCCATCTTTCTCTCATTTCTTTCCTCCCTTCCTTTCCCTCTCCTCTCCCTCTTCTCTGTTCTCCTCCCCCGTCTCCTTTTCTTTCTGTCTCTCTGTGCACATACCTTTCTCTCTCTCCCTTCCCCTCCCCTGCTGTCCCCAATAAACCTGCATTTATAAAATATAACTCCATCTCAGCCATTAGTTCACTCTGTTTTAATCAATCAATATCTAGACTATATATATATATTTTTTTTTTGGTGCTAAGGATTGAACATAAAGCCTCATTCCTGTCATATAAATACTGTACATTGAGCTTTATCTTAATCACTTTTTACTGTGTGTGTGTGTGTGTGTGTGTGTGTGTGTGTGTGTGTGTGTATTCATATATATGTGCTGGCACACGTGCAGGCATAGGCCAGAGATGGATGCAGGGTGACTTTCTCAGTTTCTCATCTCTTTACGTTTTGAGGAAGGGTCTCCCACTAAACCTGGAGCTCACCTGATCAGCTAGACTAGCTGCTGGTCAATAAGACCCATGGATGCATCTGTCTCCACCTGTCCAATGTTGAGATTATAGGAGTATACTGCCATGCCGACTTTTTTATGTGGTGCTAAGCATGCAAACGCAGGATCTCATACAATATGGGAAACACTTTACCAAATGAGCCACTCCCTAGTTCCTACTTTTTATTTTGAGACAATATTTCATCCAGTTGCTTGGCAAGGTCTTGAATTTAAACCTCCCCTTTAAGTTCCTGATAGACTAGGATTATAAACCCACACCACCAGGCTCAGATTAATCTGACTTTACATAACAAAAGACAAGTTAGTTCATTTAATCTTTGGGGATGATGTAATTTATATATTTAGGTATTATTAGTAAATGTCTTTGACCCTGAGCACAACAGACACAATGTCTGTCCACATAGCTCTTCACGTTGTGGGCGGCATTGCCTATTGCCGCGGGGCTTGAAGGCACAGCCTTCTGTTGCTTCTCCAATGTCAGGAACTCTCCTGCATTCCTCTACAGCAGGTCACCTGACTTCTCTTAGGAAGAAAGAACACAGACAGTCCCGTCCTTGGGGTATAGATTTGTGGATGAAGAGGAAGGTGTAAAACAGCAGATACGCCTAAGGTCTTTTAACAAATGATATGACGGGTTGTCTCCTTTACTGAGACTGATGCTGAGTGGCTGGATCCAGGAGATGGCTCAGTGGGTCATGGTGACTGTTGCCACGTCAGGCAACCTGAGTTCAAATTACAGTGGTAAATGGAAAAAAAAAAAGTTTTTTGGAAGGTTAATACACAATGAAGAAATGAGAGAATAAAAGCTGGAAGTGACGTAACTTTGTAGTTATGGCTGCTAACTGTAAAGAGTACAGTGTGCATCTTTCAAACTTGTGATTCTCTTTCATATAAGCACTGGACCATCACCGGGTGACAGTGCTATGCTGCCATCATCTTCAACCTACTTCAGGAGGAAGCTCAGCACTCAGACCATGGCGGAATGAGTCAGGCAGGAATACTGCAATTGCTGGCAGCTCGAGCACCTGTCTCAGACAGAACTGGGTGCAATGACCTCACTGAGAATCCTTGGGCTAAGTCTACCTGAGAAAGATCCTTTAGGGAAATTAGTCATAGATCCAGTTCCTGATTTTGAATTTCCTTTGGCAATGTGCATTCTTTTTCCAAATACGGATGTAGCAAAGCACCACAGAGCGTTATAGAGCTTTCCATAAGCCCTAGAATTACAAAAGAAGACGCCTGAGCATACGCAGGGCCCTACTGACTTCCAAATTGTTTTGTCTGTACATGTTCATCTTATGACTTGTTCATCTCACACACAGGCTCCAGGCCTGGGTTACGGGGAGCACAGCTGGCTCCACGCTGCACTATAAGATGTGAGTCAAACTTTTCAGACTAACCTGTAGGTCCCACAGTCCCACCACAATATAAATTCTGGGGACTTGATTTCCCCCATCCCTTTCTTAGATGGAAGATTGTTTGTTGTTGCTGTTCTTGTTTTGTTTTGTTTCTTATCTTTTTTCTCTTTTTTTTTTTTTTTTTTTTTTTTTTTTTTTTTTTTTTTTTTTTTTTTTTTTTTGTACTTGCTGTTTATTTCAAGTTTAAGGCTTTTAAATCTCACTTTTGAAAATAGTTCATGTTTTTTTCTTGTTTTCGCAGTATTTGTGGTTAACCACAGCGCTTTGCACATATGAGGCAAGTGTCTTGCTAGTGAGCTCTTTCCCCGGCTCTTTTAAAATTCTCAACCTGAGGTATGGTATGCTTTAATTACTTACTAGCATATGCGTGTGACAATGTTAAGTTTTGACTAATAGACACAGGTTGTTTGGGAGACATCACGGTGATTACTTTTATATTTAACTCTTCATTCATTGGCAAAATAGTTGTGTGTTATGGATTCTAGTATTACTTCACACAAAACATTTCCATAAGTATATAATTCCTGTAAAAGACCCACATTTATGTCCAACTGTTGTGGTGAATGTAAAAGCATGGCCTAGTAAATGTTTATTATGATGCTAATTATGATTAAGGCGGTGTTTTCTAACCTGCCATCAATCAGTGGGAACACAGACACCTGTTATATTTAATTAAAACAAGCCTTTACCTGGGGCATGGCAGATATAAACCTTCTAAGCTAACTTTACCTTCCAGGCTCATCTCAAGCTATTTCGCATCCATGATCCTAGAATACTTGCCAATGTTCTCCGTCTCTTCACAGCCCCTCCTCTGGGTGCACGTGGTTCTTTTCCTATCCCATGGCTATTCTCCTCCTCCTTCCTCCTCCATTTTGTCTGCCACTGGCGTGGTTCTCTTTCCCAAGATCCTCTCTGTTCTCAAAAGCCCTCGAACTTCAGCCGTGCCTATCCCATTTGCCTGCCCAGGTGTATTGACTTTTTATAGGTCAAATAGGAATGAGTTTTTTAGGCAAGGTTCCATAGCAGTACTTGGGGCACATTAAAAGACAGCAAAGCAGTAAGTAGCATCAAAATACAATCAGACCAACTTCCAACATCCAACCAGTACCTGGCCCAACCTGAGAACCACTCCATGGGAGAGAGACAACTCCCGCCTAAACTATGAAAGGCCCTAAACCCCTACTCCCCTACACTCCTGGGGGGTGAGAGAGACCAGGGTTCTTTCCGATGGTTGGGTGTGCTACAGGTAAGGTGTTGCCCTGAGCTTTCCCCCTTTACCCACCAATCATTCTATAGTGCATGACCCTGCAGCTAGTTTTTCCTGCGCACACAAACGTAAGGCAAACCTAATTATTTTTTTCATTTGTACTTTAAATATGTATTTTAAGCATGCAAAATACAGGGAACAGCTCCTTTAATGTAGAGTGCAAACACTCCTTCAGCAGAGAAGCCCATATGCTGACTCAGCAATTTAATTTATCCCAACTCCAAATGTGAGGAAGCCAGCTTATGGCTGTGTAAAAAAACCTAGTTCATTTTGTTCCCCAGGAGTCTTATTAGCTATAGATATAGAGACCTGTTAAAAAAAAAAAAAAGCACTCTCTATATACTTAAATTATCTCAAATTACAGCTTGCATCTCCTGAAACATGTTTGTTTTGATAGTAACCTCCCTGATCACATGCTCTTTATGATCCTTTTGAGGCCCCAGAAGAGGGTGCTATAGAAACCAGGAGAAAACTCGCCTGTCCCCCCTCTGCACTCCTCTGGCCTGTGAGTGCTTTTTTGCACGTACAACTAGCCTGTAGTTCTGCGCTTCCTGGATGAACCAGTGATTGTTTGTACTTATTCATAACAGCCTATCTCCAAAAAGGACTTTAGGCAGCTTGCAAAATTGATTAATAGCCATTGGAAAAATAGAATCCAGGGCCAAAGTCAGGTCTTATCTGGAAGAAATGTTCGCCACAGTGAGCAAAACAGTTGACCGATGCCAGGAATGAGCTAAAAACTGCCTCGGAAGACTCATTAATGCTCATTATGTGCTTTGTAAGCTCTGCAAATCCAAATGTACTTAAAAAGCTACATCATAGAGCAGGTTCCATCAACCCAGACTGTTCATGGTTGTGAAATGTTGACAGCTTCGAAGATAAAGGACATCCTTGTAATAAAACATACAAAGCTGTCTTTGAATAGGAAGAAGTCCCTCCCTGCCCGAGTAGAAATCCGGAACATCTACAAACAAACTTTTCCTACGATGGAAACTTGAAACCAGCTGATTACTTCTTGCTACCAGCCTAAAGAATTACCATGCCAGAAAAAAAAAATTTTTTTAAAAAATGTGTAAACAAGCAAAGAAGCCTTAGAACAAGACCACGTACTTTTAAAGCATACCATCCTTCTTAACCTGGAGATCTTTATCCCAGGGACTTTGAGTGGTGTCAGGTTCTTAAAGCAGTGTATTTTAAAATATAGGAAGGAGATCTAAATTCCAGCCAAGCACACTTCCTACGTGAACTACTGCAGGAGTCTGCTAAAGGTGCCCTGTGCTAGCGTGCAGCCACTCTCCTGGCAACAAATGGCTTGCTGTTAAATGAATAGCTGTTGTCCTGTAATCTGAGAGATGACATTTATTGACTGAAATTCCAGTGTGGTCACACTGGTAAGCTTAACATAGTTCTGGTTGGAAGTCGCTTACATGAGTGTATCATTACTCCCGGCGTTTCCTTTTTTCTTTCTTTCTTTCTTTCTTTTTTATTTATTCACTTTACAATCCAGTTGTAGACCCCTCCCTCCTCTCCTCATAGTCTCACCCTCCCTCCCCCATACCCCCTCCCCTATGCCTCAGAAAAGAGGAGGTCCCCTAACTACCCACCCCAGTTCATCAAGTTGTATCAGGACTCTCTTTCCCTGTGGCCTGGCAAGGCAGTCCCATCAGAGGGCAGTGATCAGTAAGCAGGCAACAGTCCATATCAGAGACAGCCCCTGCTCCCCTTATGAGTGGACCCCATGAAGCCTGAGCTTCCCATCGGCTACGTATATGTAGAGGACCTAGGTCCAGTTCATGCATGGTCCTTGGTTTGTGCTTCACACTCCACAGGCCCCTCTGAGCTCTGGTTAGATGGCTCAGTTGGTCTTCTTATGGAACTCCTGTCACCTCTAGGTTCTTTCATTCTTCCCCGCACTTTTCCACTAGACTCCATATGCTTCACCCAATGTTTGGCTGTGAGTCTCAGCATCTGTTTCAAACCACTGCTGGGTGGAGCCTTTTTGTAGATGGGTTGGCAGTCTCCCTCCACTAAGAGTCTTGTCTAGTTAGAGGGTGTTCTCTTTAGTCTTCATGGCCCCTGCTACTAGGAGTCTCAGCTAGAGTCCCCCGCATAACCTTCCACTCCCGGCATTTCCAAGAGTCTCTTTGGATGGTTTCCCTAATGACCCAATAGCATTTTTATTCTTACATTAGATATTCTATCTATTCCCTTGAAGTAGGTAAATAAAAAACAACAATTGTTCTTCCCAATTCCTCAAAGGCCAACTTTTGCTCCTGTCAAGAATTCAAGGCTTGGCAAAGCTGAAAGAAAACATCTTTCCTACCTTGGTGCATGTAAAATTCTGAATATAAATCAATATCTATCATATCTCATCTTTATCAACTTAAAACATCTACCTAGACCTATAAACATCAACCACTAAATAACTAAGCTTAATTGTAACACTAAACTATCTGATCTTCAACCCCATCAGCGACTTGAGAAGGACTAAAATTAATTATCTGAGTAGATAGGAAGTGCAGATTAGCAGCTTCCAAAATGAGAAAAGACAGAGACAGTTTGCTGCCTGAGCAGCCACCCAAAACTCTCTATAACATTGGAGCATCATCTTCAGCCTTCTGGCCTAGTGTATCTGACTCTTTGTATCTGACATATTTGTGAGACAGGAACTACTGAGGACATGCTTACCCTGTCTTGGCAGAGTTTGGCTGTCGACTCTGCCTGCATCCAACCTTGACCATTTTTAGGCAGAATTCTGTGTGTGGCAGAAATGAGGACATTTTGCCCAGTGGCTGGTCTGCCACATTTGAATCCATCTCCATAAGGAGGTTCATTGATGCTCATCATCCTCTTTGAGGTAGGCTGGGTGTTGCTATGAGTTAACCTGTCTCATTGTCAAAGAATCTTTAAAATAATTAAAAACATCTTTAAATGCCATAATTTTTAGGTCTCTGAGGTGAAGACCTTATCTAACTATTTAACCTTATCTATCTATAGAAATAGCCAAAACGCTATGAATGTAACATTTATAATTCCTGATTGTTTTGTGGTTCTTCTTGCTGTAGGTAGTTTATTGTACTATGTGTAATAATATGAATTCATATGTAAGAAAAGAAAAAACCCCACACAATTCTGTAAAACATAAAAAAAAAAAAAAAAAAAAAAAAAAAAAAAAAAAAAAAAAAAAAAAAAAAAAAAAAAGATTTCAAGGCTTACACATAAAGTATATCTAAAATCCGGCAAGTTCACTTCCTATATGAACTGCTGCGGTAGTCTTACATTGAGTAAAACTTGGGAAATAATTTTTTTACTTAATTCAGTTAATCAGGCAGGAAAAGGGTTCCTAAATATGGATGAGAAACTAAGGTTTTGGGTGAATGGAAGAAAATCCCTGAGTCAACTGAGCAGCTACTAACTCTTCCACCTTTCTGGGCTGTCTCCTTTCTTTTGAATTGACAAAGGTAGCGCCTTCTTGTTCTGACTCTAATTTACAATTTCTCAGCCCTCTCCCCGACCCCCATCCACAGTCACCTCTGCCTTTGCAACACATTTGAGATTTCCAGGACCATGACCATGGCCCAGATGTATTAACCAAAATAATTAATGCTTATATAAACTTAAACCAAAATAACTGAAGAAAGTATGAGTCAAAATTGTCACGCTGTGTCTGAAATAACTATGTTCTGCCTACACTGACTGTGACCCTCATCTAACATTAATGTAGTTGTAGGCTTTGCTTTTTCAAATGCTATGGCCTCTGAGCTTCAGCACCAAGAGACTTTGGGGCATAAGGCCACTCTTGGTGGCTGACCAAAATTAAAGGACTCATATTCTTAGTTGGCTTAATAGTCATGGTTGTCTGTATGTTTCTCACATGGGTTTATTACACTTTAACATAGCTAGCTAAGTGGAAAATATGGATTCATACCATCCTTAGAGCTCTAGCCTCTGGCTTTCTGACTAGTGTGTTGATTGTTTTAGTTTTAATTATATACCTTCCCTCTGCACACTCATTGTAATACATAGCATTCATAATTTATGTTTTCTTCTCTCTGGGTAAGATGACAAGGAAGGCAAGAAAAGCAATCAAAAGCTAATAATAAAAGCGCAAAATGAAATTACAAGAGCTGCCAAGGTATTATAAATCAAGGGTCTGATGTTAAGTCTAAGAGTCAATGATTTTAAAGTTTATCTTAAGGAACTTGGAGAGGTGCCCCGGGGCCTCCTAGGGAAGGAGCAGGCCAGGGCTTGGTGCCACAGGGAGGCTAGCAAGTAAGTTTTAAGTTCCCCCGTCATCACTGTTTAACCTCAGCCAGAACACTTCACTTTCATACATTTGTTTTAGGCTTTCGTTTTACATGTTTTGCTTAAAATACGATGTAATGATATAATCTGTTCTGGGACATTCTTTTGGTGTTTGAACTGATTGAATTTGGAGGAACTGCTTCCAAAGGTATAATTTGTAATATTGGCACAGTTAACATCCAGCTATTCAATCAGAAGATCTTACATGTCAGACTCAACTACTTGTTGTGACAGTCCAAGCATCATCTCAGAGCTCCCAAGGATATTTGCTCAGTTCAGCAGACTCTCCTGGAAGGCTTCCACAAAGAATTCTGATGTGCAGCTCAGAGTTGGGCTCCCTGTGTTGGATAGTGGGACTGGTCCCCATATAACTACGAGTGGCTTAAGTCATTACAAAAGAAACCCAAAGGCCGGTTCAGAAACACATGCGAATGCCTCCTTTGATTAGCTCTACCTGGGCATCCCTCCTGTTCAGTTTCCCTTTAGCCACTAAAATTCGAATGCAGGTGTTACATAAGTACCCGAAACCAAAAACCTACTTTGAGTTTTTGTAGGTCTCAAATTGTGGGTAATTCTTTTTAAGAGCCAAGAGGTCACAAGAACTAAAGAGAGCCAAGAGTGTTCCGTTTCAGACATTCCTCTGCAAGAAATTAAAAAGCAAAACTACAGCCAGGGGTGGGGCAGGCCCCCTACTCCTCATTTTCCATGCTATTTGACTTCCTTTCTGCCCCAGCTTGAAGTGTCCACTGCGTATTTCCATTCCTTTGACACTTGTCTCTCCTTTTGTATCAGCTACAAGAAGGAAGTGACATGTTTGCTCACTGCTCTCTATCTCCAACGCATAGAACAGTGAGTGACTGGCATTTAGTGTGTGCCCTATAAATATTTGTTAGACCTCATGATTGCTGATATCATTTCTTTGCCTAGCTTGCCCTTTTCATATATTAGAAAACATTACCTTTAAGTGCATAGCTTTTACCATTGGTGTTTTCAAATGTAAAATTAGCGCTAGATATGATTTAAAAAAAAAAAAAAACTCTTGGGAAAAGGCATAAAGAAACCTATTGCTTAGTGGGCTGCCTTAAGATTTTTCTTTAAAGAAATGAAAAGGCTCAGAGATACACAATTGAAAAGTCAGTGATCTGTAGTAATCAATCCTATTGTAATTTCTTTCTTGTTTCCAATATGCTCTCTCTTGCTTTTTCTCTCCTCCCTTCCTCCTTCTTTTTCTCTCATTCTCTTCCTTCCTTCCTTCTCTCCCCTTTTGTACTCTGTGTGTATATTTTGTCGTCGATGACATTTGTTTCCTTTTTTGTTATTTGACACAGAGTCTCACCATGTTGCCCTGGCTGGCCCAGAACTCCATGTCCACCAAGCTGGCCTTGAACTTATAGAGATCTCCTTGCTTCCTAGTAGAATCACGGGTTCAATCTATAAGCCTATTAAACAGAGCTAAAAATTGAAAATATCTATATACATATAAAATATATGTGTACAAAATATACATGTACGTACATACCTTTATTATTTTATCACATTTTGCTAATACAACCCTAAAAATTCTTTTTAAAATCCTTTTAGATTCAGTGAGTGTGTATATGGGTGTGTGTGTCTACATGTATATCTGTGCTCTATGTGCATGGCTGATTCCCATAGAAGTCAGAACGTGATATTTGATCCTCTGGAACTGGAGTTACAGATGGTTGTAAGCCACCATATGTAATGAGTAAATAAAACACAATTTCCATGGTTGGAATAAATGCTACATCAGAGTGAGTGACTGATTACAGTTTGGGAAACAGAGTGAAAAGGAATATCTTATTTTTTCATCAGCTGTTTCACCATTCCCCAAATCCACGTGATTATCATTCTAATAAACTTCAACAACTGGACCTAGAAACTCTCTCTGTCAGAGCGTTGTGGCTACAACTGCAACCAATGCTGTGTTTTAGCTCAGATAACTGGGGTTGAAAGATTGACCAAAAATCTGCACAAAAGGTGCCAGTAGGGATTTAGTAGGAGAGATTCCAGCAGCTGTTGCCAGGGTCACCATCCATCAAGGATAAGCATAGGCTCTAAACAATGCTGCTCAGGTAGCATCCCAACCACAGGCTGCCCCGTAGAGATGCAGCAGCCACAGCCCACACAACAGTCAAGAACACTGCAGAACACTGCATACACGGGGAAGCTGGAAGCCCACAAAAGAAGGACCAGGCCAGTCCTTCTACAGACCGGAACTAGGGAGACAAGACATAGGATTGCCTGGGAAGACAAAAGCAGTGTGCAGGCCAGTGATCCATTTTCTTAGGTTTTCACCCAGCATTTCTTCCTACTACAGCTGTTCCTCATCGGCCAGTGATTCTGTTATCAACTCATCCTCACCACATCTCCACCCAGCTCTCCTCCCTCCTCGGCAGCTGTTTCTATACAGTACCACGAGTCATTGTAGCAAGTCAACACTGTCCCCTACTGTTCACCCCCTTTACTCTTTTATGATCTCTCTCTCTCTCTCTCTCTCTCTCTCTCTCTTTCTCTGTCTCTCTCTCTGTCTCTCTCTCTCTCTCCTCTCCCTCTTCCTTTCTTTTTCCAGTACCCATTTCTTTTACTGTTACATCTCCTAAAGCCCAGAGGCTGACTTGATGTACAATATCTGGGTGTACATCTTTACTTCCTCTTCTTAGTCTACTATTAACCAAAACCTCCATATAGCCACACTATTGTTATCTTTATTTGTCCCAATTATTTCCATTTCCATGTATGTCCCTCTCAGCAGCTTCTCATTTAACAAACTGATACTTATCCCAAGACTCACTGTGAATGTTCACTTTTTCTTTTTGTTTCCACTCATCCATATTAGTGTACACAAAGTACTGCATAAACCAATCAGTGGTTAACATGTTTCTTTTGTAGTCTTCTGATGCTCTGTTATCAGAGTGGGTGAACTAGGAAAAGTGCCTGCTACTGAAGACAGTAATCAACCTACAGGGCAGTGCTTCTTCAACTTGTAGGTCACGACTCTTTGAGTGACTTTTTTTCAGGGGTCACCTAAGATAATCAGAAAACACAGATATTACATTATGACACATAATGGTAACAAAATTACAGTTGTGAAGTAACAATGAAGATAATTTTATGGTTGGGGGCCACCACAACTTGAGAAAATCCTCCAAACCTAGGAGAAAAGAAGCCCATCTAGATACAAGAGCCACACAGACAACAGGACCAGAAAGGAAACTTCCTATACCATGTTATACTTAAAACACTAAATAATACAAAAAAGTCCATTTTAATTTGAACTAATAATGGTAATGAAGAAGAAGAAGAAGAAGAAGAAGAAGAAGAAGAAGAAGAAGAAGAAGAAGAAGAAGCCATATGCCACATAAGACAAAGACAGGCCCCATAGGATAAACCTTGACACAAAAAGAGCTTGGACATGTCTTTCTAATTCTGAAGGATCACAATTGTCAACCTACTGTAATATACCCTGCAAAACTATCAATCATAATTGAAAGTAGAAGAAAAGCTTTCCATGATAAAACCAGACTAAAAGAATTTATGAACAACAAATCAGCTTAACAGAGGATACTGGAAAGAATATTTAGTCTGAAGAGAAAGATAAACAGACTGAAGAACCAAAGGAGGAAAAAATAAATGACATGATGACACTAATTAAACAATAGAGAACTAAGAAATCTCAAGTTCTGCAAAATCATCAAAACGACAGTGAGCAACACATACCTTTTAATAATAACTTAGCAATCATCTTAATTCATGAACCAAAAGAAACAGATTAGCCAGTTTGATGAGAAAACAATTCTTTTTCTGTCTTCAAGGAACACTGCTTACACTCAAAGATAAACACTATCTTTGAAAGGGTGAAAGTATCAAAAACCATATTACAAGCAAATTAAGGCAGGGTACAAGCAGTCTTTGCTATTCTACTATCTGACAAAACAAACTTCAAACCAAATCTTATCAGAAGCAATAAAGAGGTTGTTTCCTACTAATCAAGAGATAACCCACCAGGGAAAAAATTGCAATTCTAAATATGTATGCACCATATATGGGTTCCTCTCATTTTATAAAGCAATTACTACTAACTTTAAAGTGACAGATTAATCCTAACACAGTAATATTGGATAATTTCAATGCCCCACTCTCACCATTTCATAGACAACACAAAAAAGTGAATAAATAAACACTGGCATTAGTACATAGATCAAATAGACCTAACAGACATGCACAGAGCATTCCACCTACACACCAAAATATACACATTCATCTCAGCACCCCAGTGTAACTGTCTCAAAAATAGATGGCATATTAGGACACAAAGCAAGCCTCAACAAATACAGGAAACTTGAAATAATACCATATAGTCCATCCGATCAAAATGGGATAAATCTGAAATTAAAAGCAAGAGAAACTAAAGAAAACACATGATTCATGGACATTAAAAAGCATACTTTTGAATAATACATGGCTCATCAGAGAATTTAAGAAGGAAAATTTTTAATTCATATAATTAAATGGAAATATCATATGACATCTATGAAATGTAATGAAGGCAGTCCTACGAGTGACATTTATAGCTCTAAGCACACATATTAAAAAGCCAGAGCTACCTCAAATGAACAACATAATAATTAACATAAAGGCATCTGAAAAATAAGAACAAATCAATTGCAAAATGATAAGCAGAAAGAAATCACAAAGATTGGGACAAAAAATTAATATGATAGAATTGAAATAATAATAATAATTAAAAGAATCCACAAAACAAGTTAGTTATTGAAAGGATAAACAAAAATTGACAAACTCTTAGCCAAATTAACCCAAAAAAGTAAAAAAAAAAAAAAAAAAGTCATGAATTAATAAAATTAGAGATGAAAGGGAGACATTACAATAGACATGGAGGAAATTCAAAGATTCATAAGGGTATTTTAAAAATTCTTGTATTTCACATAACTGGAAAAATGTAAAAGAAATGGATAAATTGCTGGATGCATACGGCCTACCAAAGTTAAACCAAGATGAAGTAAATAACATAAGCAGACTTTTAACAACTAATGTTATAAAAGCAGTAATTCAAAGGTCTCTTAGCTAAAACAAGGCCAAAGCTGGATGGATTCAACACAGACTTCTTTCAGACCTCCACAGGGAAAAATAACACCAATACTAGTTAAATTGCTCCATAAAATAGAGAAGGAAGGAATACTTTCCAAGCCCATTTTATAAGCCAGTATTACCCTGATACCAGACCAAATGAAGACCCAGCAACAAGAGAGTGGGATGGGGAGAGGATTATAAACTAATCTAACAAGCACAGACACAAACATTCACAACAAAATATTTGCAAACTGTTTTCAAGAACACACCAAAAAGATCATTCACCGGGTCAAGTGTACTTCATTCCGGGGATGCAGGGTTGAGTCAACATTTATAAAGCAATTAAAGTGATTAAGCTGAAAACAAATGCAAGAATAAAATCACTTGAGCCCTTGCTGCAGAAGAGACCTTTGTCAAATGCAACATCTCATCATGCTAGAAATCTAGGAATGGAAAGGACATGTTTCAACATAATTACATGCATGGAAAACAACATCCTATTAAAGTGGAAGCATTCCCACAAAGATAAGGAACAAGTCAGGGGTGTCCACTTTTGCTACTCCTGTTTGAAACAATGCTTGGAATCTCAGCTAGAACAATCAAACAAGAGAAAGGAATAAATGAAATACAAGTAGGAAAGAAGTAAATCAAAATGTCTCCACTTGCAGATGACATTGGTCTGTATGTCAGAGGCCCCAGTGACACTGCCAGGAACCACCAGAGTTCATGCAGTTTCAGCAAAAAGACAGGTTTTTAAACTAACATAGCCAAATCAGTAGCCTTCCTACATATCAACAACACGCATGCTCAGAAAGTAATGAGGCAAACGATCTCACTCATTGCAACAGACGTTCTTGGAATAAATGGAACAAGGGAAGGGAGAGATGTGAACGATGAGAAATCTCAGACACTGAAGACATTGAAGAAGTCACTAGGGTATGGAGAGACATCCCACGCATGCGCATTGGTAAGATTAATGCTATGCAAGTGGTGTTCCTACCAAAAGCCATCTATGGATTCAACAAAATCCTTATCAAATTCCATTGTAAGTTTTCACAAAAAATGAGATTTTGATCTTCAAATTCATGTGGAAGCACAAAAGACTCCAGATAGAAATAATCCTGAACAATAAAAACATGGCTAGCTATCGCCTTTCATAATTTTAAGTTATACCCTGTACTGGCTGATCTATTCTCAGCAGCTGGGATATACAAACAGCTTGGATACGCATCCATTTGAAAGCACGGTACCTCTACACAATAGAATCTTATTCATCTCTTTGAAGAAATGAAATTTGGAGCTAAGTGGAACCAGAAACCACTGAGTGAAGTAACTAGATCTAGAAAGACAGATCTCACACACCCTGACTCACATGTAGATCCCAGCATGGAATCTGTGTGTGTGTGTGTGTGTGTGTGTGTGTGTGTGTGTGTGTGTGTGTGTGTGTGTGTGTCTAGCTCAACGTTCCTGTAGAATTCAGGAAACTAGAAGGGGAACGTTGAGACCTGGGGAGGTGGGGAAGTGGGGGGGGGGGGGGGGGGAGATGTTGAGAAATGGGGAGGAGTAGAACATAGGAGGTATGAAGGGGGACAGGGAAGATTGGGGAAGGAGATTTAAATGAGGAGAAGGATGAGAAAGTCAGGAAGAGTAGGGGGAGGAATAGCTAACACTTAAGATGCTTGAAGAAGCCATATGGAAACCTACTGTTTTATAAGCTTCGTGTGTGTGTGTGTGTGTGTGTGTGTGTGTGAGAGAGAGAGAGAGAGAGAGAGAGAGAGAGAGAGAGAGAGAGAGAGAGAGAGAGAGAGATGTATGTGATATGGGAATATATATGTGTTACATACAAATATATTTGCATATTTACATAAAGATTTGATTGAAGTTATTTTATGGAGGTTTCCTCCCAGAAACAATAGGTTGCCAAACAAACACCCCACTGTCAGGTGTGGGATGCTTCCCATCAAGTTGTTAATCGGGAGTGTTTCAGAGACCACCTCCCCCAACAGTACAAGTTATTGCCATTGTTTTTGGTTGCTACCAAAACTTGTTGATAAGACCCCATTGTTGAAGACACAACACAGTTTGGCCACAGGTCATCAAAAAATCAAATTAGTAATCACCAGGAAGCTTTCTCCTCGCCAGCAAGTTTTCATAATACCAGAAGGTACTGTGTAGGTTGTTGGCAGAAAAGAATCATTGGTAATCTTAACCTTGCTGCAAACCTTGTGAATTAATGACTTCTGTCTATAGTAGCCATGCTGGTGCAAATGTAATGGCGTAACCAGGTGCATTCTGATTAGAGTTAATTCCTGATCCACAGAAGGAAACATGTGCAAATCTGATTCTGCAATTCTGGCCAAGAACCCATGGTTGGGGAGCTTCTAGTCCTCAGGTGAACATACCACCATTTTGCTAAATGGACATAGTATCAAACTGCCTTCTAAACATATCTAATTAGTGCCGACACTCACAATTGATCCAAGTGCAGAGGAAGTGTCTGTGGAGTGTTTCGCTACAAACGGAGCATCTGTATCACTGGCATTCCCCAAGGTGCGGGGTCTATTGCAAAAGAGAGGGTGGAAAGATCCTAAGTGCCAGAGGTCAGGGAGGACAGGACTGAAACAGTGTCTTCTGGACAACACAGGGATGCTGTGTGTGGAAACTCCAAGGAGCTGCGGTTGCTTATACAAGACCGGAACAAGATCAAAGCACTCAACACTCCAACACAGAATGGGAAGGGCTCACAGCCCACACCCTCACCGAGGATATGTTAATTTGATTATTTGGGGGGGGGCGAGTAAGTTTTCTTTACGGATATAGTCTCTGTTAGGGGACCCACTCCTCAGTAGATGACCCCACACCTGTGAGTATTATGGGCAGCACTAACTGGATTAGGCCTATTATTTAAAAACAAAAGAAGTCTTGAAGAGGTAGTGGGGGTGGTGAGATGGTGGTAGATCTTGGCGGAACGGTAGGGAGGAGTAGAGAGTGAAGATAACCAAAATACATTATATGCATATGTAAAATTATCAAAGAATTACTGGACACTTTGACACAGGAGAACCATGCATCCCAGGATGGCTAAGTGCTCATTAAGATTCTTCCTGGCTCCCAGTCATATCAGAGGGAACAGGGTAGGGTCATAGTTCCCAGCACTCAGAGGAATTCTAATCCTTTGGGGAGTTTTGTTAGGGCCAAAGAGAGATTCTTGGCTTTGATAGAGCCAGTATGAAGTGAAGTTGGTACTAATTAATGATATTTTAATATGGGTTTTAAGTAACAGCATTAAAAGAAACAGGAAGCTAGAAAGCACGAGTGTGGGCTTTTGTAAGAGCAAGTCATCATTTAATTAAGGACATTTTAAACATAGAGTTTTTTTTAAGTATGAGGATTAAGAAAAGGAAAAAATATTAAGAAGGAAAAAAAAAGACATGTCCAAGTATGGGTACAGGTGTCTCAAAGGAGAAGTGTGCTTCATTGTCTTTACTTTATACTAAGGATTTTGAAGCTTGTGCATTCAAGGGATTGGTAAGGAATGTAAAAAAATATCACAGAGCAGTTTAGGGGACAGGGGGCATCTGCAGGAGGATAGGAGATCTTTACTGTAAGCAAAATTAGTGGTCTTGCTTGAGAGTTCCAGAAAACGTCTGGGGAAAAGAATGAGGCCCTTTTCAGTGTCAGATACATTTCCATCTTGAGCTTGGCAATTGGTACTCTACCATAAAATATCTGTATGTGAATGATATTAGTATCTATCTGCCAGCAATCTTTATAGCAAAACTATGCTGGAATCCCTACTTCTTGGCTGGTTAGAGGCTCTAGCCATTCTCCAGGGCGAGAGGCTCCTTTCTCTTGTACTCATAAATGTTTCTGTCTTTCTGTACTCCCTCAGGTAGGAAGGACCGTAGTCAGAGAAATGCAAACGGAGGGAGAGATAAGAGCCAGGGTGCAATGAAACCACCAAACTAGATGACTCCATGAGTAGAAAGAAAAGTTTATTGGGATCAAACAGCCAACGCCCTCTCAGGACCAGGGGAGAATGAGGGTAGAAAGAAGAGGAAAATGGAGGAAAAGCGAGTAGATTTTACATGATAGCAAGATGGGGGCTTTGAGCTTACACGGAATGTCTGAATTGACAGGAACTAGGTGCCCTTGCCCGAAGTGGTTGACTTTTGGGGTAAGATGAAGGGTGGTTTCTGGTAAACAGAAACCCACCTTAAGCCCCATTCTTCTGGTAAACAGAGACTTGTCCTTCGGCTTCTGTTCACCCAGCCAAAGCCCTTCCGTTTGGGACATTGTTCCCAGCACTGCCACTGGCAATGGGATGGGGGTGGGCGCTGCTTTGAGTCTAACAGGAGGGCTGGACAGCACTTCTGGACCTGACCACCTACATCTGTTCGCTGGACGCTGATGCTCAGGATAAGTGGCTAGCACCTATTCAGAACGGGAGAGGATCCCAGGGACTCTACACAGCAGTTATAAAGCAGTCTCTTAATGTACTTTGGATGATCTTTGCTTCATGAAATGGAGCTGAGCTGGAGACTGGAATAAAGCCAAAAGAAAGGAAGAAGAAGAAAAAAAGAAAAAGGTCTTGATACAATACCAATGCAAGTTGATCTTGTGGTTAGCAGTGGGATCTCGGCTATCAATATACTGTGTGTGTTTTGGCCCTGTCCTTACTTTGGGGTGCTGTAAGTATTTATTTTAGTGTCAGGGCAGACTTGTCCTGGGATATGTGGCCCACTTTTAGAGCTATGCCTCTTGTCCATGAGAAGCCTTCTTGATCCCAAGGTCATGCCCTGCAGAGCCGAATGGCTCAAACAAAATGGAAGGGAAGACAGTGTCAACCTTCGGTGTCGAGACAACAATAACTTAGGATCATCTGTTCAGCCAACCAGACTTTATCCAGAACATTTCTATCATCCGCTACTCACATCACAGCAATAACAATAGTCTGCAAATGAGTAAAGCTGGACAGCTTATGAGTAGCAATTCCATAAGCTATATGGAAAAGCACTATGTGTTGATGAAAATTCAAAGGAAAGAAAGTGAAGGTGATAAGTAAAAAAGTATTTTCTATAAGGAAACAAAAACAGATACATTTTTTTTTTAATTTCACCTTAAATACGTACCTTAAAAATAGTCTGTTGTGTTTTGAAGTCAAACTAAATAGTTACATATGTGTGTATGTATATTATATATGTGAGAATATACACGTACACACACACACACACACACACACACACACACACACACATATATACTCCATCTCTCGCCTCAAAGTTTCAATGTAATAAAAAGGAGTAAATTAGAGACCATATAACAGGTGTGTACACATGGTTCTGTACCTAGACAGTGGCTCCAATACTAGTTATAACAAGCCCTGCTGTGGCAAGAAAGGCTAACTGAATCTGGTCTTGTAATGGGAGGACGTCAGGAAAGATACCGTGATGTGATGTAAGTGTAAGTATTTGCTCAGAACATTAGCCGACGCGTAGCCCAAATACACAGGACATAGAAATGACTCTTCAGGACCTCAGTTAAGCTCCTTAACAGCCATTTAAAGCACTGTGTCTAAACATCTACAAACAGGGGACCCCTTCAAGAAAACTTAATGAAGGTCAGCAGGCCATGAGCAGGAGGGCTTTGGTTGTGGTTGTTGTTGTTGTTTTGATTTTAACTCTGAAGGATTTTTTAAATATACTTTTTAAAATCAACACATACATGAAACCAATGGGACTCACCGAGAGGCCCAATGGGAGCAAAGAAACCTATTACAGACCTGCTGGAGGTGCTTTCCCAAGGGGAGTGGTCTCTTGTGACTAGATACCATCAGAAGGAAGTTGTTGGGAAGTGCTGAGCTCTGCAGGACTTCCCTGTTCCCATCAGTTAGCGGCACGTCATTTGGCTGGCGCGCCGGTGTTGAGACGTTATGTAACGAACACGCTTACGTAAGGAGAGTGGAGCCAGGTGCTGATCAATGCCTTCAGAGCATGCATGTTTGCGACTGTGCTTTCTACAGAGGACGCTGTGTGCAATTGCGAGGTATCCAGAAAGTGACATAACAACACGGCGTGGATATCTATTTCACATCATATCCTGGCAACTGTCGCTTCTTATTGCATAAGTCTATCTGTATAACAGCTAGCCCTGAACTGTGTGTATTTGTGAGACAAAGAGTTGGTTTATTTTCTCTGTCCAAAACAAAATTGTCTGTACTTGTGTTACAGGCATAACCTTCCCTCTTACCAGCTTTGTACTTGGAGTTGATGGTTCCAGGTACCACCTGCTCCATCAATAGTCTCCATTCCTAGTTTCTTCTCTCCCAAGATGCCCAGATGCATGCAGTTGCTGTTAGGAGTCGCACTGTGATCTGAATCCAGGTTTCCCTTCTTGTTAGCTTTGCAGCTTTGCCTAAGTTACTTAAGGCAATTTCCTCATTTGTAAATGTGGTGCCTGTCTCAAAAGCCAGAGTGGATTCACACCCTACTGCCAGTGGCTGCTGACAACAGCCTACCATTTATACTTTTTATTGCTGGCCTATTACACGGACAAGCTATGGAAATATCTGAGTGGATTGCTTCAATATCTTGCTACTTCAATGAACATTCAACTTCTAATAGTTTTGAAAGTTGCAATTTATTTAAAGTTTTTTTTCAGTAAAGCTCTCACTTGACTGTGAAAACCTATAATGTCATCACCTCCTTTTGTTGCATTTGTGAGGGTGGGATTCCTGCCGGACAGTTAACAGGGATGGCCAAGGACTCCACAGCCAACTCTGGACAAGGGAGCCTCAGAGTGGCTTCTTTGTTCTATCTGCCTCATGTGAGAGGAGGACATACAGGCTGCACCCAGGAACACAAGAAACACCCAGGGACTGTGGGAGGCACGATTCAGAGCATCCAGGATGAGGTATCTGCTGGTTTTTGCAGAGGATATGACTGGCTTGCTGGATTACTTCTGCAAGTTGGGAGAATGGGAGCTGCCTCTGGGTCCCTTGATAAAGCGTGTTATTCATGTAGGGGACCTTATCCATGGAAACAGCAGGGCGTGGAAATTCCAGGTAGACTATTCATCTTCCTGATTTCACCAAGTCAAGACAGCATCCAATCCTCCCTCTTAGTTTTAGGCTTTTCAATATGCGTGTTGGCATGAGACACTTTGCTCTCATAAAGCGCAAACTAGTACATACTGCTATTCCAAGGATAACCATAATTTGCCAAAAATGTCTCTTTTAAAATACATTCTTTGTGCTTCAAACCTGGTTAATCTGCATCTTCAACTTGACAGACTCCTGCTTGGAGACAAGCCTCTAGGTATGTCTGTGATGCTGTCTCCAGAGAGACCCACCCTCAATGCGGATGGGGACATCCTGTAGGCTGGGTCCCCGGAACAAATAGATGGAAAGTGACTCTAGACTCCTAACTTGTCTCTCTGCTTCTAGACTCCAGTGGTAACATGACCAATCGCCTCCTGCTCCTGCAGCCGCCATGGAGTCCATCCACAAACCTCGGGCCAAAATAAACCTTTCCTTCCTTAATTACCTTTATAAGATATTTTGTCACAGCAAGGAGAAAAGTAACTAAAATATTATGCAAGGCTGAGACCAGATGTGATCAAGAAAGAAGCTATTATTCGGTATTGTGGGGGCAACACAAAATTTCCTTTACCTGAAATACGTGTGTCATTGGCTCCTACAGCTTAGTTTCCAGAATATTACTGTGGTCACTGATTCAGTGGAGAGGGAGGTTTCTCGGTGGCCTCTGTGTCAACTCCGTGTCAAAGTAACAAAGGTTTGTAATTTTATCACATAGTGCCTCCTGCTTCACAGCTCTACCCACCCCCATTGTTGAAATATCAACTTTCTTTTCTGACCTATTTCATGACATCTTTATTTGTGCATTTGGCAATACGCTAAGGATCTGGAAAGTCTTGCTAAGCTCTACAAAATTGATCAGGACAAGGATAAAGAAAGCAAGGCTGGGGGAGTAGCCTAGTTGGTGGCGTTCTTGCCTAGAGTTTGTGAAACCCTGGTTCAGTCCCTAGCCCTACACAAACCGGGTGCAGTGACTCATGTATGCAATCCTGACACTCCAGAGATAGAAAGAAGTGAAGCCTAAGTTCAAGGTCAGCCTCAGCTATGACAAGTTTAAGTCTAGCCTGGCCTACAGGAGACCCTAAAGTAAAGAATAAGAAAAGGCCTTACTCCTCTTCACCACCCCTTAGGAAGAACGACCCTATGGCGCTATATATGGCTAAAGGGAATGAGACCAGTCTGTGTGTGGCCTTATAGAATTGACCATTGCAAGAAAGGTACAGCTAGTGCAGCACACTACCCTGCCCCTTCACAGTAGGCTCTTATTCTGGTATTTGTTAATGAATGAATATCTATTGTGGCTATAAGTAAAATGAACCAGCTCACAGTCCAAAGATGTGTGCACGTTTACAGCAAACCCCACAGGGCCAACTTGTCTACTTTCAAAGCCAATTTTCCAATTACATCGCACACCAGTGTTTGCTCTGAGCCCAGGTCTTGGATCATCTCCATGAAAGCACCTGCTATGGTCCCACTGTGTGACACCTGGTTCATTTTTACCCAGACCTAATAAACAACATTTCAGGAAAGAAAAAGTACCTGAGAATGGTTTAGACCATCGCAGCTTGTGGGTTCCTGTGCTAAACGATACTGCATGTGCATCAGACAGAAAAAGAAGGCAGGATGTTCTTCTGTCCTCAGCAGAGGGCTATTGCATCTCCTTTCTGCCCAAAGTGTGAATGTGGGTGCTTGGTTCTTTCTTCATCCACCTGAGACAGCTCCTCTCATTGACACACACATGTGATTTTCCTGAAGATCTTGCTACTTGGATTCTGCTTTATAAGTTTCTTTCATTTTGTTATTTTCTTCTTTACAGTGTTTTGTTTTCATTTACCTCCTTAGATCCAAGTTTGGCCAAAATCGAGGTCCCTTGCCTCGACTCTCTGGTTGTATTTTTGAAAGACTTCAGAAACACTGTCCCTTTGGTATCGGTTATAGTGCCCAAACCTTGTCATACTCTAAAGACTGCACTGTAGCCTCTGGAGAGAGACCAGGGGCCCCTCCTGTTATGGTGGATATGCCTTCCTAGAACAGGACATGCCGTAAAACACCTATCCCAAGTACACAAAGACTGGTGCATAAAGTCTCGGGAGACTTACAGTGTGGACGTGTGTTGGTTCCACTTTTTCCTAACGTCACCATGGCTTTCCCTGCTGGTGCTAGGTACTGTGTCTTCAGACTTGGGTGCCACCATTCCCACACTGCTTGCAGGGATCCCTGCCGGATGCTTGTACTGTGATATTCACCCCCATTGCTGCTCTATTGTTGGGCACTGGAGGTGCTGCAGTAAGAAGACAGTGTACTCCCAAGAACATGAGGGCATGTGCAGAGGGCGTGTAAAGCCAACACACATGGTAAAAGGTATGATGGATTATTTTTCCTCAAATAATTAGAGGTGGCAGCCCCACATCAGTAACCCTGAATGGGTCCCCTCCATGGAGCTCCATGGCCTGTGGTCAATAGGCTCCGAATCAAACAACGACCACGCTGTTGTCTGATGAGATGTCCTGGGTATAGATATGGCCCCCTCAATAATGAACACTAGAGTTTCCCACTGAGGAATAGACCTTTAGCACCTGAAAAGGACACAGTTAAAAACGAAAGGGCAGTTGCAATGGAACTGTTGCACTAATTGCTGTAGATGGACGGCCTCACAGGTGTTCAGAGAAACAAGCTAGCAAGTCTGGTCTTTGTAGACCTACGGCCTCTTTGGGATATGTTACCATCACTTCCTGTACATCTAGGAACATGGCATCAGAAATTATGAGGATGGACTTGTGGCTGGGACTGATGGACTATTGCCATGGTACATACATGGACCACGTGATACCATTTCTTCTGCTGGTATAAAAGCCTGGAAGGATCACTGTGTTCTTGTGTATGGTATACTGACCTTTGCTGGGTGCTCACCGCAGTTTTGCCTGATTTTACCCACTGTATAATATGGAAATAGATCAACTACTCTATGGCTTTTATCAAAATAGTTCTCAATAGTTCCTCCACTGCCCCTTGCACACACTCACAGCTACCTATGTTCTCCAGATTGTTCTAACACATATACATTTCCTCAAATCACCTCAGGGGTAGCTGGAAAGGGACAGGAATGACTGATTGCCCATGACTTGGCCCTGTATACCAGTTGAGGATGCCTGGACATCTGTTAAGAGACAAAGGCACCTGAGCCGAAGTTGGCCTAAGAATGACTGTGCTCACAGAATGCTTCGCTTCCCCACCACAGCTGGGTTAGAAGTGTCAGCTAAGACCTAAGGATCCGGCTCAGAGGTCTGAAATTTTCACAAAGACTAGTGATAGAATGATATAATATTGGTGACCAAAATTCTGGGAGCCAATGTGAACTAGTCACAGGAGAGAGAGAGAGAGAGAGAGAGAGAGAGAGAGAGAGAGGGAGAGAGGGAGAAGGGTCTTTATAAACTGGCATATGGCAGGCTGGAGAGATGGCACAGAGGTCAAGAGTACTGACTGCTCTTCCAAAGGTCATGAGTTCAATTCCCAGCAACCACATGTTGGCTCGCAACCATCGATAATGAGATCTGTGTCCATAGTGAATAAATAAATCTTTAAAAAATAATTTTAAAAAACTGCCATATGTTCTGGCATGTGTTCCTGTCTTTCATATCACAATAAGACTTCTCTGGTCAAAGCAATTGTGGTTGTAAGACATTTTACCTTTTCACTGTGTGCTGTCTGGTTTCACAGTGGAGTTGATGGGATTAAGTTGAGGCATAAGAATACAGGAGCCACATAAGCCCTTGGGCCATCTCACTACTGTGTTCTCACTGACAGAAATGTCCAAGGATACATAACAGAAACACAGCACTGTCTTCCTCGTCTAGCCTTAACTTTATTACAACCCTGCTTCTCTTTGCAACATTTTATTATATTCATCACTCTTAAGCAAGTTCAAAACCATACACTATATCGTATTCATTTTGTAATAAATAATTGCTATGCTTTATGTGCCCTGCCTAGCTTCAGCTACCAGCTAGACACAACCTAGAGCCAACTGAGAAGGCAAAACTGTAATCGAGGAATTGCCTAGGTGAGATTAGTCTGTGGGCTTCTCTGTCCTCTTAGTTGGTGACTGGCATGGGAGGGGCCCAGCCCACAGTGAACAGCACCATCCCTAGGCAGGTGGATCTGGCCTGGATAAGAAGGCTAGCAGGCAGCAACCAATCTGGGAATCAACCAGCAAGCAAAGCGGTAAGCAGCTTTCCTTCATAGACTCTGTTACTTCCTGCCTCCAGAACACGTCTTGAGGCTCCTGACCTGACTTCCTTCAGTGATAGAAGTATTATCTAAGTATTATCTAGAAGTGTAAGATGAAACAAACCCTTTTTCCTGTTGTTCCCACGTTACTCTCCCTCCAAGATTATGACCTGTGGCCTGAGAGGGACACTGAGGCAGGACCTCAAGTGGCGGGTGACCAGGTGAAAACAGACTCTCAGGAGGCAGGCATCATTGAACAGCTTGCTTAATTGGGGGGAACAAAGGCTATTGGGGAGTGGGTAAAGGCTTTCGGGGGTGAATGTACATCATTGGCCAGGACTAAGGTGCTGGCAATGCCTTATTTGCATGAGGAGGAATTCAGGTGCTCGCTGGACATGACCTTATAAGGAGAGGGGAAGTTTAACCCATAACCTCGCCTTTAGGCTATTAGATCACACCTAGTGTGGCAGTGGTGGGGGCTGTAAGGATATGGGCTGGTCTCAGGAAAAGATTTTGGGGGTTTGAACATGCAGCAACCTCCCTCGTTCTCCAGGCTGGCTACCCTGGTCTCATGGCTCTATTCAGCACCACATTTCTCCCCAAGTTACTTTTGGTTGTGCTTATTACAGAAGCAGAAGGAATCCTCAGACCCTATGGCATGAGTGTCAGTACCCTCCCCAAACTCTGGTGTTGCAACTTACTCATGTGATACAATGGAAAGATGGGGCTTTTTGGAGGGGCTTAGCTCATGGAGGCAAAGCCCTCATGGGAATCTGGTGTTTACATTGATTACTTTGTGCATCACTGTGACAAAATACTTAACAAAAGTGACTTTTCATTTATGGTGTCATCCATCACAGGGGGAAAGGTGTGGCAGATGAGCAGGTCAATTCACAGCGAAGGAAACTTGCAGTAGTGGGAGCGCATGGCAAAGGGGTCTGTCACACAGCAGCAGGATGAGGAACCCGAGAGAGCAGGCTAAAAGCTGAAGTGGGTACCACTTTCAGAGAACCTCCCTTAGTAATCCACTTCTGCCAGTCAAGGCTGGCTTCATAAAGGCTTCACTAAATCCAGCTGGACAGAGCATTTAAGAACAAGAGCATGTGGGAGTCAGTGCAAGTGTAAAATGGTCTTGTGGATAAGGCACAAAGAGCCTCCCCTCCCCTTGGACATGGGAGGGCACACCAAGAAGATGCCATCTATGAATTGGATAGCCCTTACTAGACACCATCTTTATTATTATGATTTGCTTTTATTGTTGTTGTTGAAAAAAAACGTAGTATGGTATATTCTGATCATGGTTCCTCACCCCATTTCCTCCCAGATCCTTCTCACTTCCTTTTCCATCCAACTCCTTCTTTGTCTATACAAAAAACAAACACACAAAAAAAGAGACCAATGAAAGCAAATAATCCAAATCAAATAGACAGAGAAAAACAAAACAAGCAAACAAAGGTACAAAAAGCACACACACACACACACACACACACACACACACACACACACACACACACGAAGGAAAAAACCCACAAAATCAGAAACCACAATAGATAACAAAAAGACAAGGAAGGTTAAAAAAAAATGCACAACACACTATGAGACAAAACATCTCTCCAAATATCATTTTGTGTTGGCTGGCTACCACTGGGCACCTGGCCTCCCTTAAGTGTGGTTTGTATACCCAGTGAGACCTCACTGGAAAAAAAAAACAACAACGTGTTTCTTCTGTGAGCAGTTGTCAATTGGAGACAGCTTCCAGGTTAGGGATGGGAGCTCACATCCAGTTCTGGGACCACGACTGGTTTGAACCTGTGCAGCCTTTGCACATGCCACCATGGTCTCTGTGAGTTCATATGAGCATCAGTCCCGTTGTGCCTAAAAGGCGTTATTTCCTCTGTGTCCTCTTCGATCTCTGTCTCTTAGATTAACTCTTCCTGCTCTTTCCAACTGTTCCCTGAGGAGAGAGATTTGATGAAACATCCCTCTTAGGACTGAGTGTTCCAAGGCCATTCACTCTGAACACTGTGCAGCTGCTGATCTCTGCATTAGTTCCCATTTCCTACCCGAGGAAGCTTCTCTGATGATGGCTGAGTGAGACATTGACCTGTGGGTATCCCAGAATCAGACACCAAATCTTCAGGTGCTTTGATTTTGGATTTCCCATCCTCTAGAGTGTAAGCAAGATATTTATTTTCTTTATAAATGATCATTTAGGCCATTTTTGTTACAGCAGCCTGAAGAGTCTGAGGCACTGGGAATTCCTCAGCACATGAAAGGGCCCTTCGTGTTTCTAAATGCCATCTACACTTAGAGGCTTCTCCCCTAACTACTTCTGAGTGGGAAAGAAAACACACCCATCTTCTGTCCAAGGCCTGAAACAGCCTGCCCGGAAGTCAAGTCCAATTCTCTGATATGTTCCTCTACTGGACGTAGACCTTATCTTGCTTCTTGTCCCTCCTGACTTTCTCCACCTCTGTCCTGTCCTTGTCGCCTTATCTCGATCAGCTCATTTTCATCTCCTGGCTATGAGGTGTGAGAACTTAGTCTTGAATGTACTTGGAAGGACCATATAGTCAAACCACGTTCCCCAGAGCGGTAGGTGAAGGAACATTCAAAAGGTAGGGCCGACTGAAACATCTTCAGGTTGAGGGTGTGCCATTGAAAGAAAATCCAGATCCTTGCCCCCACCGCATCCATCTTTTCTTCTTGACCATGAGGTGAGCCATTTTGCTCTGCCCTAGCCCCCTCACTATGAGATGCTGCCTCACTGTGGGCCTAACATGGCCTGGGATCTCCAAATGCTATAATGATGGAAGTTGACTGACACAATGGATTCTTCTATCTTGTGAAATGACCACTTCTCCCTTTATAACAGTGAGTTTGTGGACCATCTTGGGATGCAGGCCATTTGGGCTAACCATCACAGGGTCTTCACACTCTTCATGTTTGATCTTCTCCCTCACCAAAGTCTTCCCACGCCAACCCTGTTAACCTACTTTAGTCTTTTAGGCAAAGCTTATAAACAGGCACTTTTCCCATGCCATTCAATAGGTCAGATTCAACTGAAACTGGGCCAGGTAAAAGTATTCCATGTGCCTTGTCATCCAAAGGAGACAACCCAGCTAAGCTGTATAATCTTGGGAACATATATGTGAAACAAAATCGTGTGGGATGAACGCAGCAGCAAGGGCATCGGCCAGAACATTCAGGAATTCCCCAAAGGATCAGTGACCGAGTGTCTGTCACCAAGTTAATTACTCCTTTTCAAGTAGGCTAATATTGAAATTTTATTTTTATGTATCTATCTTGAATATAGTTAATATCTTATTAGCGGCTGCCTTGGGAAACCAGTAAAGAGCTTCCACTGCTCATCCTTGATCCCACCAGCATCTCTCTCCTCTCTCATTGGGACCATGTCCTGAGCTTCCATGAGAGGAAACTGAGCATCCAAGCAACCATGTTTCTATATGTAGTATTGGAGCTCCTTTCTCAATTTTTTGACTTAAAAAAAATCTAGTCAGGGGTGGTGGCACACACCTTTAATCCCATCACTCAGGAGACAGAGAGACAGGTGGATCTCTGTGAGTTAGAGGCCAGTTTAGGCTACAAAGTGAGTTCCATGACAGCCAGAGCAGGGCTGTTACATAGAGAAATCCTGTCTCAAAGAAACTAACCAACCAACCAAATAAACAAACAAACAAACAAATCAAGGCATGTCTTAAGACGTAGTCCAGGCTGGCCTCAGAATCATGATCCTCTTGGCTTGGCCTCCTCATTGGTTAGATTTCAGGCACACCATCTTATTCAATTTGTTATCAACACCCTGTTATATGTTGTAGCCACTGACTATAGAATAGTGAGTAATGCTCATAAAATGCTAAGCAGAATCTATGTTTTTTTGGGAGAAATAATAAGATAAAGGTATGTCCCAGGAGAGACATTCAAGATCAAATAAGGGAAGTAATGAACCCAACTATGTCTCCAGAGGAGGTGACATTTGTGCAAAAATTGATAAAAAAAAAAAAAGAGTGGAGTAAACGTGAGGTGTCTACAGACTATCCCAGGCAAGAGAGATGGAAGAAAGCCCTAGAACAGGCCTGGACAGGAGTGAAGGATAGGAGGCCAGCAGCAGATGAGATCAGAGAAATCAGGGGGCGTGTCATATGATGACTCTGGGGTCATGATCAGTCAGGGCTTGGGGTTTTCTCTTGAGCACGGAGCAGATTCTGAGGAGTAAGATGTTTAAGAGGACACTTTGGTTGTTTTGTTAGCAGAGAAGGAAGGGGTGGAAAGCCAGAGGCAGGGGCTGGGTGGAAAGTCAGCACTGTAGTCTAGGTGAAAGCTGCTGGTCACTGGGGATAGGGAAGAGATGGGGGCGGGGCGGAGATGAAAAGAAGTGAGATTCAGGATGTCACTTGAAGGTAGAATGAAAAAGATTTTCTGGCCAACCAATGGGTAGTAAGAGGAGGAAAGGAGTATCTCTGAAATATTTTGACCCCTATGGGCATCCCAGAAAAATCTCAAAATTTTAAGTCTATGCTAATATTTTTAAGAATGTAGCAAGTATTTTGAGAAAATTATGCCATTAATAACTTGCAAGCTTTTGCCTAAATTACTAGGGCTCTATTCATTTGTTTATTTTTTTTCTGAATATGTTTTTTTAATATTCATTTCTACTGGGGAAAATGGTCTTGTATCTGAACAATAACAAAATTCCTCGTCTTAATTTTGAGACAAGAGATGTTACTGTCTTGGGCCACAAATTCTTAGGGGAGGGGCGCTGTGGGTGGGGTCAAGATGGAAGGCCTGACTCAGGATATGTTCTGAAGGTAGAGTCAAATGGTTGTCTGTCTGGCCAGACAGATAGAGAGAAAGACAAGGGAAGGAAACACTGTTTTGGTCTGAGTCCTCTGCTGTAACGGAGTATCAGAGTCACGCTAGCTTGTGAACCATGGTTCAGGATGCTGAGGGTCTGGGATGTGTGGGGGAGGGGAGGGTGCTGTATGTTCAGGTTCTGCTAGGGATTCCCTTCTGGGTTGCAGACACCAGTTTCTTCCAACATCTCCACATGATAGTGTTAAGGAAACAAACAAACAAACAACAACAACAACAACAACAAAAACAAACCCCACAACTCTTGCCTCGAAGGGAATAAGAAAGCTTATTCTGCTACCAAATATGAGCAGTCAGGGTCTGCGATCACATCCTCAGATTGCCTCAAATCCCCTGCTCTAACATGGTAAAAAGCTTCATGGAGTCATTACGGTAACAGAGACAAGGAAGCCATAAACCAGGGCCCTCTTGTTAGGTTACAGGAAACAGGAATTCTCATGGCTATGGGTCTCACATGCTGGCCGATGATATTCTCAGCTCTTATGTTGGTGAAAGCGAAGGGGTCTGTGCATTTCAAAAAGACTTGGCCAACAGTTACAAGGATTTTACACTACATACAGAGGTGAGTAATAAACAGCCACTTAGAGGACTAAGCTAGCCAATGATAATTTGGATCTGGATCTGCAACATTCAAACTCTCCATAATCATTGAAATATAAGTCAGTCGATAATACTTGTAGGATATTTAATGGAAGTGTCCTTCTGTCCCCACCACTAGAACAATAAAAACAACAATAGTAATAATTGTTAACAATAGAAAGAGACCAAGCAAGCCCTCTGACTGCCTATAGAAGTTCTATCCTCATGAAGACTCTACTGTCATATCCCAGTGACATCCCAAACTCCCCCACACCATCACACAGAAGGCTACACTTCACCGCCTGAATTTTAAGAAGATGCCTTCAATCCACAACTGAAAGGAAGGGGAGAAAGTAGGTGCTCTAGTTTGTTAGCGTGAGTAATAGGTTCTTGGTGTTGATGGAGAAGCTGACTACTAGATATCTCCAAGTTGTGGTTGGGTTCACTCAATTACCCACCAACTTCTTACTCAAGCCAGACACAAAGCAGTGAACCAGGTGGTCAGAAGTCCCAGATCCCAAGGGGTTCAAGCTCTAGAGGACTGTGTGTGTGTGTATGTGTGTGTGTGTGTGTGTGTGTGTTCCAATGATAATGGTGCTAAGAAGGTGTGTGTGTGGTGTGTGTGGTGTGTGTGTGTGCATGTGGTTGTGTATGTGTGTTCAGATGA